>NW_026117982.1:0-30055 GCF_001640805.2 Lates calcarifer
GCACCAAAACTGTCCATAGCAATATTCACAGTAATCCAAGAGTTGTCAAGAGATGTCATGCTTTACCTCAGTGTTGGGCCGATGAACTGACCAGCCAACATTTGCTTCCCTAAAGCCACACCACTAGCTAAAGACTGCTTTGTCTGACTGGTGAAAGTTGAGACTATGGAAAAAACAACAACCATCAACCACCATGCTATATGTGGAATCACAGCTTGCTATTACAAGGATTAAAATGACATGAGCCCTCCTCAGAAAAATGATGTCATTCCAATCCATCATTCTGACACTTTGATTTGTTTTCTCAGTTGTGTGTAAGCAAACTAAGCAGGTCAGTGTGTGGACTGTATGACAATCTGTCTGTGAAGATTAATTAGTGGTTTAATTCTCCATAAATACTTTTCAACATATATTAATATTAATAATAATATTAATATTCAACACTATTTCAATAGAAAGATGAATTCCATCTGTCCTACATAGTTAAACTGCTCAGTTCAAAGAGAGTTGATCTGGACAGGTGACTCTTCACAAGATCATGGAAAACCACCTAGGCCTGAATAACAGTCAACATTCCCACATTTCCTGTACGCATTGTGAGTGTGCTTTTGTGTGTGTTCTTACATGAGCTCAGGCCTCTGGCGGTGTATGAGAGCACAGAGGGCAAGGCCATTTCTCCAGGAAGATGTGAGGTTGGTGATGTCGACCCCTCTGTAGCCTTGAGTCTGTTTCTGACACCAGGTCAGCAGCCGGCCAGGACGCACCTCAGACTCTGCAGGAGAGGACAACATTCAAGGTCACATGGTCATGCAGCATCATAGAATGAACCATGTTCATGGCAGAGGGGTTACTGTTATCACCAAGTGCTTTATTTTTGAGAGGGCTGAAAAGTGTCTCTAACACTGTTGATGCTATAATGCAACTCTCCACTGATTGAATACCAATACCTTTGTGGGTTCACTTGACTTGGGCCTCGTGACTTGAAAGACTTGAGTGACCTCCCATGCCTAAAGCAGAGTAATCTTGGCCTCATGTTCAGAGACAGAGCAGACATTCAGTGCTGCAGATCTTTAAAGTTGGCCTACTTAAAAGATCTGCAGCACTCACTCTGATGTGCTTTAAAATACTTGGCTGCAACTGCACGGTTAGATTTGTTGTACATGTCAGTGTTTCTGTAGAGCAAAAGGAATGGGAAAATAAGATACAATAAATGGCAATTCGTTAATGGGAATTAAATTTTGTTTCAATTTAACTCAACTGTATCTTCCCTTTGGAGGCTGTAGTTTGTGATATTTTGCATTATATTAAAACATAAAACAGTGCCACAAACCACAATGACCATAAAGATTAATCAAAACTTTAATCAAACAAAAACTGACCATTATAATCTTCAAGTACTAGAATTTAGCACATGGCCCAAACATTGGACTTCATTTAGATCGAGAGACTCAAAACCTAAGAAATACATGTCCAGAGTGGAACCTTCTGTCTCCCCTTCCATCAATGACAGTAATGTTACTCATGCTTATCCTTCCTCTCTTTTTTATCGAAGTACATACTTTCATTTATATGTAAAAGTTCTGCACTCAAGCTTTCAAACTGCACTATTACTGTCATTTTTTAAATTAATAATTATAATTACTATGTGTAATGTGAAAAGAGGTCACTCATGGTGAAAAAATGCAGAGATTTACCACCAACTCTGCGTTTCTCCTCAGTTGTACTGCATGTTTTTTAGCATCTTTTGGCTTATTGTTCTGGTTTTACTTTAATATTTCTGGTTCAGTCTTACTGCTATAATCAACCTCATTTCCAGTCACAGGCGGTGGCAGTTTTCAGAATGAAAGCTCTGATAAACCCAATGCACAGTACCTGCACAGCATCAAAGAGGGGATGAAGTTAGTGAGTAGCTGGAGAACCTAGCAGCTGAACAGTCTGATATTCTCTCAGAGATAAAAAAAAAAAAAAAGGAATGAATACGGGTAGACAGAAACAAGACTCCAAATAAATGCTTATGTTGTGTCTTATGTGTAAATAAAGTGTACCACGCCCATGCTGTTTATCAGTCTAACCCTGCTGTCACATAGCAGAGCAGGCTAACACATGTCTGCCAGAGGCATCATGTTTGATCCTCATGTGGGTGAAATGTTATCCTGCTGTATTGTCTGTGTGATGAGGTGTGTCAGTCTGTGACTAAGGTAAGGCTAAAGTTTCCCCAGTGAACTATATTCAGGAGGTCCCAATGATGTATCAAAATGCTGTTCAAATAACACACACTTTTTTAAAGTGGGTTTGGTCATGCTGCATTGTTGAGATTTTATAAATAGTAGTTACTTTAACTAGCTTTCATGTAGGGTAAATGGGGCTGTGGATGCATCTAATCTCAATGGTGATCATTAGATGATCAGGTTACTATTACAACATCACAGGGAGCTTTGAAAGAAGAATACAGTCCCATGAGTATTTCTATCAGTACTTTGGTTATAGATATTTGATGCTTCTATAATCTGTTGCACAAGTGTGAACACTGTGGTAATAAAATCAGTCTATAATCTGCAGGTTGACATTTGCATGTCCAACTTGTCAGTGACTGGCTGTGTGATGGCATATCCTAACTATTAGAGACCAATTCAGACAGCAGATGAGGTAGAGAACTGTCAGAATGATTCATAAAGCCATTAATTATGATTGCATCATTGCTTTTAGGGTTAAAAAATTCTGAGATGCTATGACTGGCCACAATACAACAGTGGATTTTATAATCATTCAGCCATTTTCTGAGGGCTGATGGCTGGAGTGAAGTTTGAGGATAAGGAAGTGTTTGGATAAAAAACATTCAGTTAGCATCTCACCTCTTCTGGACAGGTTGACTGATCTACGCTTGGGGCCACCACTCTCCAGGTTACATGAGTCCTGTTGGCCATCAATATACAGGTGACGAACCTGAGAGAAAGGAAAAAAAAGTGCTCCTGACCCCGAAATACAATTTGAAACTTTAGGCAACAAAACATAACTTTGCTGAGCAACAGCAGTCTCTGCAGCTGCTTGCAGTGATTAAGTCTGTTGCCCTCTGAGTCTGGGTGGTTTAGCGGTTTTCGTGTACAGAAAACATGGATGCTGTTTTTTTTTTTTTTTGAATGACTTCTTTTCAGCTTTCATGCATTTCTCGTGGGAGATCACACCCACTCACTGAAGCTACACAGTGCAAGAACAGGCATTCAGGGCAGGGAGTGGGAAGGACACCATTCTCACTATTACAAGTCAGTGTTACCATCAAAATGATTCTGAAGCAGTTATTTTAATGTTAAATAGTTACATAATGTTGCGTTAAGAGACTGCAGAAAAACAGGATTAAGAGGGCTGGCAGCTGACAGAAATTTCCTTGTAACACTGGAGAGCTGATGATTAACATAAAAGGCAAGAGGACAATCACAATGCAGCATTTGTAGCAGAAATAGATCAAAACAACACCTGTAAACTTGCTACTAAACATTTTAATCCATCATAACTGTGACTCAGAGCTGAGTTACGTTCTTCTCTTTACAGAGCATTTATTACAAAAACTATAAACTACAAAAAAGGTTAACATTATTATTATATACTGTATACCTGGTGTGGGCGCACACAGCTAGAGTTGAGGTTGGGGTAGCGGGTGGCAGGGTCAATGGCATATTGTTCAAAGTTTTTGCTGATGTTCTCTGTGGTGGTCTGAGGCAGCAGTCTGTAAAGACTCTCCCTAAGGAACAACAGAGCAGATAATTATAAGATTCTAGATACTGAAGCTTCAAAGTTTATGGCACTACACTGAACTAACCACTTGATCTGTGGAAAGACAGCAAATACTGAGTCAAGTGGAAAGCACAGAACATTGCTTGCAGAACTATGAATAAAGACCTTTAACATGAAATCCATATCACTTTAAGTGCATGCACACTGGACATGTTCAGACTGGTTTATTTGAACTCATGACTACTACTACATTACTATGTGGCAACAGGGCTACTCAAGGATGATAACAAGGTTATTCACGTGACATGAAATACCTGTGAGAATCATGGTTTCCTCATGGTCTCCTTGAAAGTTGATGTGGTTAATTTGAAGATAATAAACAGGACCTCAGAGCTCTAATGGCTGCTTGTGGAGGTGAGATTTTTTGCCATGTCAGTACAGTAAAACTAAAGTTCTATCTTCTTTTGGCTATTTCTGTTGTTGATAACTGAATGTGTGTGGCAAATTTTATAGCAATCCAGCCATTAGATTATGAGATATTCTGTGCAGAAAGTCTGTATTTTAGCCTGTAAGTGGTTCTGGGAGAAAGTTAAAAGTTTCTAAAACAGAAAGGCTAGACGTGACTGTGGAGCTAGAAGAGAACTCATTGGAGTGACAAATATAGAGACCGTGCATCCTCTAAGGAGGATGAATGCCCAACACGCACAAGTTGAAAGTTTTGATATGATGACAGACCAAGAATGACTGGACAGAGGGTCACCAAAAATATTAAGACTCATCTTCTGGGGAACATGAACACGCAGCAGTTACTTTGAAACAAACTGTTGTACCAACAAACTAATTTATCTAACTGTCTGGACTGATGCTTGTTTTCATCTGAAGGAAATCCAGAGAAGATAAATGACAGAGCACAGGGCAAGTCGATCGTGTTAATCTTAAGTTACAGAAAGTGAAAGATAAACACACACACCTCTCAGCCAGTATCTCCAGAGGGCTCCTTCCTTGTGCCCAGCCCCTCACCATCCAGGCTGTGTCAAAGGCTGCCAGAAAACCCCGAGCACAACCTGTACCCATTGGCCAGAAGGGCTGTAAGCAGAGAGCATGAGGTCAGCCTGAACACGCACAAGCTAAGTCTCAACAATGGTGGCAGACAGATGATCAAACAACCCTGACAACACACACAACACCCACTGCGACCGGTATGTCATTACCTCAAGTAGACTGTCTCCCACCAGTGCAACTACTAGCTGGTGTCCATGTTTCTCCCTGATCAAAGCAGCATTCTCTGAAGCATACATGCTGGTGAAGTCAAACATGGCCACATCTGGCTGCCCATAGTGGTTGATGGCATAGTCCAGGGATGGCAACTGGTAGTTTGTGCCGAAGTCAGCTGCCTCACGGGCATAAGAGAGCAATGCTTCCTGGTTGACATTTTCAGGGCTGAGCAGTCGCTCTGTTTCTATGTAGTCCTGTATGCAGACAAGAGAAGGAAAGTTTAGGACAGGATCACTGACATGACACAGTTATGAGAGGGGCTGCTTAGAGTGAGGAGTCCACAGAGGATTACCAAGTCACTCTGCAATAGGCAATAGTAGATGATCTACCTCTTCTTCTAAGCTTCTTCCAAAGTGCACATAAACAAAAAAATTCTTCATCATAACTGTTCCTGTGCAGCATATGAAAGCATCTACTGAGAATTACAGACTTGGTTTTGGTATTTCAGTTCCCAGATTGACTTTCTTTTATTTCCAGAAATTCAGGTTAAATGTAATCCATAAGGTGTTTTGGCATTCAGCCAGCAACTACACCTATCAGCCACAACATTAGGTCTACAGCAATGTTAAATTGGGTGGCATGTATCAAAGTAACATCCAGATGAATATCAGGCTGCAAGGTTTCCCAGCAGAACTTTGTATTGTAATGAGATGACTGATGTTCTTCACTTCAGTGGTCAGTGGTTCTAATGTTGTGGCTGATAGGTGTATGTCTAACGGTCAAGCTTGTGGCTCCTTGTCAGCCACAGTGCGAACTTGACAGAAGTGAGTTATCAGTCTAAAAATGTCACACACACACCCCATGAATGATGCCATCTCCCTCTGAGTCACACAGGAAATAACTATGCAGTGTTGTTTTGACTTGTGAGTGGAATGAGATGCATCATTATCCAGTGTTTTTATCAGTATAAAATTTCCTGAGAACCACCATGCTAGGCTGGACACAGAAGGATGATTGGGACTGATTCATAAACAAGATTCACATTTCTCATGAAAAAAATCTGAAAACTATATTAAGACTGGTGTGTTTCACTGCAAGAGGAACATAATGACAAAAACCAAGTTAGTCAGTTTGTTGAATCAGTGAGCTATTATGAGTGATGAGGTCTCTCAAGCTTTGGCCAATGTAAAATGAGACAGAGACCAAAGGGTACAGCGAGGCAGGGTTTCAACACCTGCGTGTGTGTGTGTGAGAGAGAGGGAGAAAGAAAAAAGATAGTCCTCATTTGTACACACTGCATCAACAGTGTTCCTTGTGTGCATGTGTGTTTGGGTGTATTTTCAGATAAGTGTGCTGGCAGACACAGGGTGAGAGGGTTAACAGCAGTCTTCCTAATAGGATCCCGTCTGCACTCTGATGCTGTAATAATAACCTAATTTATACTGTCTAATCTCTGTAAGGAGAAATCAGGGATCCTCACTGACAGGACACCTCTGACTCATAAGGTCTGTGTGTGTGTGTGTGTGTGTGTGTGTGTGGGCGGGGGGGGGATAGAATCAATGTGAGAGAGCGCAAGCATCTAATTAGAGTCCTATTTCATTATCATCTTCTATGGAGATCCATCACTCACTGCAAAAGTCAAAACACTGTGTTTCTAAGCTCTGGCTGCTGGCTTTAAACCTTGCAACCCATATCTACACACACACATATGTGTGTTTGTTTCTGGCTAAAAAACACACTCTGAGACAACACTACAACTACTTCATAAACTAAAAATACACTAAAAGAGAAAAAAGGGACAAATTATTTACTGTTATAATGCAAAGTTTTATTCAATGACCAGCATGCATCTGGGTTTCATACTATAAACAGTTGCAGCTGCATGCAGTATTGCCAGCTTAGCCAGTTTCCCCCTAGATTTGGCGACTTTTAAGACCCTTTTTGCAACTTCTTTTTTTTTTTAAAGTGCATACAGACAAATCTTGCAACTTATTAAATAATAACAGTTAACAATACAGCTACGGTTAAAGTGCGTTATATACAAGATTTCATCTTTTAAAATCTTGTATATATATATATATATATATATATGTTAAGAGTTACATAATGACTCCATGGAAATGCTATTTCAGTAATGTTATGTCTCTGCCAGTACTACCCAACTTCATTGGTTCTTAAACAGAAAACAGTAACAGATTTGTGAGTAAATTCATCCACAATCCGACTGAAAACCAGACGAGAAGCAGCAATAAAAAGCTGGGACAAACCAAGAAAACAGGCAGGCCAGCCTGACACGGGGCTGAACATTTAATTGACATATTATCATATTTGCATTGTATGGTCAAGTGTAATATCCAAATTCCAGGAGGTGTAGTTTTTTGCTAAAGATAAAATGTGTCAAAACCTAGCATTATAAATGGAGCATTGTGGTGTTACAGAGATGGCCCTGTCTACAAATCACACTATATCTAAGGGATTTAAGGGAACATGCTTGTTTGGCACAGACCCCAGCAAAAATCACATCATCATTTTTAAATTTTTCCAGTGCGACAATCGTACAGGATGTCATACACTAATCTCTAACTGAACTGTTTGCAGCCAATGAGTGGAGTACAGAGACAATATCTCTGGTTGTGCTGCATCACATGCTAAATCAGTGAAGTACTCTTCTACTGTTAACCTGGTGTTATATTCATCTTCGGTTTCTGGATGATCTTACTGCTCTACAGTGGAGGCCACATGTAGCTGCAATAGTGCCAAAAGAGCACAAACAGAGTTTGTTCAGTCTTTGGGAATGACAATGGTAATTATGAACCACAGAGAAGAGTGATACTGACACTGTGTTTGTGAACCATTAGAGTCTAGTAAAGTCAGGTAAAGAGTGCCTCTTTTGAGAACCTTTACAAGGACACCACCTACAACATGCTAATTATACACAACAACTATGGTGTTAGTTATAGGCTCAGAATGCCAAGAAGACAAGAAATGAAAAAGTTGTATACATGTGTGTGTGTGCATGATTAAGCTCACATTGATGATGACCCCTTTGTCCAGCAGACTCTGTTTCTTTGCTGTCATGACAAAGTAGTGGGTGTTGTCTTTGTAGTAAACTATGTTCTCCAAGTCAATTCCTGAAAACATGAGAGGCTTTACTTCACAGGTTAAACCAAAACAAACAAAAACAGATGGCTACATGCTATGCTGTCTCCTCACCTGTCTCCTCCTTGAGTTCCAGAAAGAACTTCTGGTTAAAGATGAAAGCCACACCACTGATTTCTTCCACTTTGGCCTCTGCAGTGGTGTTCCTGTTGATGAAGTTAGCTGTGATAGCGATGGCTAACTTACCACGAAACTCCTTGCGACTGAAACCTGACAAAAGGAAAAAAAA
Organism: Lates calcarifer; assembly: GCF_001640805.2. Taxonomy (NCBI): domain Eukaryota; kingdom Metazoa; phylum Chordata; class Actinopteri; family Centropomidae; genus Lates; species Lates calcarifer. Next base: position 8,333 of record NW_026117982.1, read on the forward strand.
CCCTTAGGACTGATGATGGAGACATAAGCCCCTCCGGAGCTGACTGCTTAGAGAGGAAAATATTTACCACTGATGTGATCTGTTACTGTGTGTCAGCAAATTTACAAAGCATAACAAGTATACCACACACTTAAACAGGTGAGCACAAACACGCATTGCATTACTTAGACCCAGACAGAAAGCTAACAAAGCTCTTAAACAGTTCATTGACACACACACACACACACACACACATACACACACACAATGCTGACCTAATAGACACTATTAAGCTTCCAGTTAAAACCATGTCAACAGGAAATGCCAGTGACTGAAAGCAGCTTTGCAACACCTCACCTCATTTCCAGTAAAAATAACAGGTAGTCCTTTGACTGCAAAGCTAAATATCTTGAAAATGTGGGTCAGTAACAAACCTTTTCTAAGGACTCACTTTCACCATATGAACTGCCCACTCCCTGAACACTCCCATTTCTGATTTCTTTTTCCGGCTTTCTCACCGTCTAATGTGTTTTTGCGTCCATCTGCTCCAATCACCACATCAAAGTCAAAGTCTGAGACAGGATGGCTGGAAGGCTGGACCACTGCTCGCCACCCAGGGCCTGAGGGGGAACACAACAAACCAGCCAGCCATTACCATAACATATACTACAGTATATACCACTTGCTATATTTGTGTGTGTGCAACAAAGCAGTTACAATTGTGCTGGGTTCCCTGGAGTGTTAAAGTGAGACAGTCCCAGTTTTGATGTGCATATTTTTGGACCCTTAAAATCAGCAGACTCTATCAATAGACTTGTGTTATTTTCCACACAGTTTGCTATATATTCTTCCACTGCAAATGTCTCCCCTCTAAGAATGTTCCTGATCTCTTGAACATATTGTTGTGAGCATGTTCTTTCCATATATAGCTGAAATATGCAGGAGAGCCCCTGCACGTCAGTGCCACTCATGACCCTTTAACATACAGATAGTACCACACATACAGACTCACTGTCATCAGTTTGCTCTGCTGGTGGCTCTGCAAGTTTGACAAACTCCACGTTGACATGGATCTCCACTCCCAGAATCAGACTCACTTTCAGCAGCATCAGTTGGAGCTGACGGATACCTGAAGTGGATACACACACACACGCACGCACATACTTCATATCCAAAAAGTAGACAAAGCCAAGCTAGAGCTACCCATATAGGCAAAAAAGCAAATATAAATAACAAGCTAAGGCTGACGTGGTGAGTTTTCTAGGCATTACAGAACTCTGAGATAGCAAGTTCTCACTGCATCTACCATCAGGACATGTCAGCATTCTGTTTTTAGAATGGCTACCAGCTGCAACTGGACTGCTGTCCTCTCTCTCTGCTGTAGTCATGTTCAAATTGGAAATTGGAAAATTTTAATCATGGTGGCACACTCACTGCACATAGTCTTTAGCATTTACAATGATTCACAAAGTTCCAATTTCTGAAATGGCTGTAACCAACTCATTGTAGGATAAAACCTTGATATTTCAAAAGTTTTAATGCATTTTAAGTTGGTGACAGCTCTTCTATGGTCCTAATTCTTCCATGAAACTTAGCCAATACTAACTCACTACTTACTGCATAGAACTCTTTGGGATCATTTTTATGCAAGGTAATATGAGACTATGGTTTGCTGAGTTGGGGTGACAGAGTGTGTGCACAATTGGCTTAATGAGGTCAGTATTGCCACCAGTACTAATCCAGTGTATCTGTACTGGACTGACAACATCCTGGCAGTACCATGATGTACCATTAATCTGTGGTGCAAGGTCACAGAGATCATGAGATCATTTTATATACTATAGACCAGAAGCTGTATATTTAGGTGCTTTCTGGCCAGCAGTTTTGGGAGGAAGACACGGCTACATTTAGATTAAACAAGTTGAGGCTATGAGACGTACAGTCAGCAGAGCTCATCTTTGAGTGGGGATATTAATACATGACACTATTACTAAAGCTGGAGAGGAAGAAGCGCCAATGGAAACATCCCACCAGGGAGACATCGACTGAAAAACAAACTGAGGCAGCTGGAAAAACTATGGTTACAGAGTCACAGATGTCGAGGACATAAAGAGTGAAAAGTTGAGCTTTAGTCAGTTTCCCTAGTCTGTCTACTGTAAAAATAGAGATAAACACTCACTAATGTGGTCAATGGAGCCAGCACAGAATTTGCCATAGAACTTCTTGGCTCCGAGGCCCCTGAGGTCGTGAATGGTGAAGGGCCAGAGGTGGAGCACGTTGTTCCTGGAGAAGGTGTCTCTCTTCTCAATCACCACAACCTTGCAGCCCAGCAGGGCCAGTTCGATGGCTGTTCGCAATCCACAAGGACCCCCACCGATGATCAGACACTGATTGGGGTTAAAGAGGTAGAAGTTATAACATCTCAGAACAGGTGTTATGTTTTCTCATAGACACCTATGACTAATTACACTGAACTACAGTGCATCTGGAGAGTATTCAGACCCCTTCAACTTTTTTCACACTTTGTTCAGTTGCAGCTTTATGTTAAAGTAAAAGAAAATCAGTTTCCCTCATCAATCTACACTTAATGCTACATAATCACAAAGCCAAAACAAGATTTTAGAAATGTTTGCAAATATACTAGAAATGAAAAACTGACATATCACGACCCTTTGATATAACACTTGACACCAGCTTAACTGACCAATCATGGGATACGGTCTTGGTAACAGAGGTGTTGCAGTGATGGCTGTCCCTCTGGACGTTTCTCCCATTTCCACACAGGATCTCTGGAGCTCAACCAGAGTGACCATCAGGTTCTTGGTCACATCTCTTACCAAGTCCTTTCTACCCTGATTGCTCAGTTTTGCTGGGTAACCAGCTTTAGGAAGAGTCCTGGGTGTTCCAGGCTTCTTCCTTTAAGAACATGTCAGCATGCACGTGTTTGGCACTGTTGTCCCAAAATATAAAGCACAAAGGAAATGGAGGAGCCACTTTTTACCCTGGTAAATTCAAGTGGGAAGACAGGAATATCTTTAAGAACAAAAAATAAAGTATTAATCCTACTTTTTACTTTTAAGTTTCCAAATTTTAAATTGGCACCAACTTTGCAAAAATAAAGGTTAATTTATGTTTGCATACTTTCTATCACTTCCTGTTAATAAAAATAGCAATTGCACATAGTATTACTACTTTATAGTATCAGTACTGTACTGTTGTATGGAACTGGATCACAGGTTAGGTGTGACAGCAGGTATATCTACAGCAGCTAACAATGATGTCTTTTCTGCTTCCAGACCGAGAGAAAAGGAAACAAGAAAACACAGCAGACAGCATCAATCTATGGAAATAGGAAGAGGAAATGAGAAAGCTTCATCTGAAAAGTCTCAAAGGTCCTCTGTGATTATAGTCAACATCTAATTCCCAGATTAGTATGTGGTTTGCCATTTTACGGTCATAGGGAAAATGAACTGGCAAAACAATTAGCACAGCCATTTGGGAAAGGTCATGATTGTGCTATGATTTGAGCCATCTTCCATATAACAGAAAGACAGTAAACAAAATAAATTCCCAAGTTGCTAGCTCATCTAGCCCTTATTTTGATTCTAGATACAGAAAACCAGAAAACAAAGCGGCCACCCAGCTACAGCATCTTTTTTAAATAGAGGTTACTCCAGAAAAATGTCTGGGATAATAGTTCAGCTGTTATTTTTGGCCAACCCTCAGCCCAGCCCATCTGTGTTAATCTTCCCTCTGTGAGTCTCTGGCCTCTTTCCCCTCCGGACGTCTTATCTTTTCCTTCAGATATGAAGGCATTCCAGCACTATACTCAATGTGCTGCTTTTATTAGTTTGACATGGTCAGACAATACAACAGATCAGCACATCACAAAAATATGAAATATGATATACTTAACATTAACTATTTGTCTGAGCTCCCATACTGTTAAGCTTCAGTGTAAGCCATATATTACAGTTTGGCTGAGAAACAGCGTGTCCACTTTCAGAAAGTTTCTCCTGTAAATAGCTTATATTACTTAACTCATGTATTACATTCATTTAGTTGATTCAAGTTCTGTGCATTAAATCCAAATAATTCAGCCTAAAATTTAGGATTACTTAACTCTATTGAATTATTTGCATATAATTGCAGACATAATTCACTTATATAATCTATTTTCCAGACAAATCCACACTGGCTAAGATTATTATTGGGTAGAAACCATCATTCCTTAAGGGTTTGTTTTTTTTCAGTTTGAAAATGCCATTCTATATCTCAACAAAACACAGAAAGGACATAGACATGTTTAGGTCAACCATCACCACAATGAACACCAAAATCTGTTTTACTGACCACTTCCTTTCTGATTGATTCCAAACATGCCACACAGACTATCCCACCTGACACTGCATTTCAAGTGCAACAACTCTGTTTCTGTGGCCTCATAGCAGGGAGCTGACCTGCAGCTCTCTCCAACCAAAGCTATGTCAGGAGTTTGACTAATAATTTAACAGTTTTTAACACTTAAATTTTACCTCGCTGGTGACTGGAAATAAACTACAACTTTTAAAAGGTTTCCTGTAGTTTGTAACAGAATCTCTGTGGTTCAGAGCTCAGTTTCAATCTTACACTCCTGTTTGTAGTTTTAGATATCAGCTGTATATAATGGTTTACTGATCACGTTGATTGATCACTTTTATATAGCCAATTGGAGTTGTGTTAGGTTACTGCTAATCCTGCTAGTCCACATGAAAAGCTTCTTCCATCAGCCAACCAGTGGGAGCATTTTGTTTTGTACTCATCACAATAGCAGAACTTCATTAGCAGTGTTACTCTTCAATGAAAATTGGTCTTCACAACAAGATATGGACATATACATACAATGTGGTTAACGAATCATTTTTAAATATTCCACGGAAGAATAGTACAAAAGGAAACAGTCACAGTGAGCTGTCAGGTGAGGAGCTTTTTGCAGCAAAACTTTTTCATATGAAATTAGTGGATTCATTCACAGTGGAAAAGATGGTGTAAAAAATTTTGTTGAGTTTAACTCTGACATGCAAATTTTTACTACTGACCCATACCTAACTGTATTGACAGTGCTGCCTTTTAAGTGAATGGAGAACTGGAGAGTCCAAAATGGAGGAAGCTATTGTAGCTTACTAGCTCTGTTGTAGTTTCCTAGCTTGCTAACTGTTAATAAGAAAGATTTCTATGAGGGAAGCTTTTTCCTCTTTCAGTAACTCTTTGTCGAATAAAATGATCAGCAGTCCTGAGAACAAATGCCTCTTACCCTGGTGCCCTGGCAGGCTTTATTCTGGTTGTAGACCTTGTGCTGTGCCCTTTTGTCCAGTTTGGTCCACAGAGCCTTGACCTTCCATGTGCTGACTGCGGCCTTCAGCAAGCTGTAGAAGTTGCCATAGTCCAGAGGATCCAAATCCAGCTGCCTGCAGAGGATGCTAAAGGCCTGCAGGGTCCCTTTACAGGTGGATGCCTGAACAAAGTTCTCAAAGAGCTGGCTGGCCTGTGCTGTACGTTCATCCTCTGTCTCACCCATCTGTTCTGATGGTAATCTCCCCTAATACTTCCTCTCTTCTTCCTCCCCTGCTTCCCTCTCCCGATCACTCCTTCCACACTTCCACACACTTAGTACTGGATTCCTATGATGTATGTGCCACCATGCTCAGCTGGTTCTGAAAGAAAGAAATAACATGAATGATTTTTAGAGAGACACAAGAGACTGGAAATAAAATCATTCTTGTACCTGCTGATCAGTCCTACATCCTGTCACTATAATTTATGGGCAAAATAACATACTATTACCTTCTATTGCATGACATTACATTTTTCAAGTCTTGTTATTGTGTTTTACTTTCTAACTACAAACTTGGACTTGGAACACCACTTGGAGCTGATGGATAACAAGACAGGATTTAACAGAGCAATGCAGCCAGAGATATCAAAGAAACTGCTAGCTAAAGCTATGCTAATCAATATATTTATAGTAACAATGGATCACATAACTCTATTTACAGTGAGAGGCGCTGCTCTTAGTGACAAACCCTTAGAGAATTATTGCCAAACTCTGAAATTCTCCCCCGTACAACAGAGGTTTTAGTGTCAGTGTTTCAGCTCACTGTTTTGGGTTTGTTTAAGTCTACCACCATATTTACTTTATAAGATGAATATACAGTATGCAAGTCAAGTCATGTTTACAGCTTGTTCTGCTTTCATAAATTTAGCTAATTAACTTAATTTGAAACATAAATAAAATATAACAGTTAAATGTAATAAATAAAATGTTTTAATACTGACTTAAATATTTTATTCTGCATAGCTCAACTTACTCTGACCTGTTTACACCTTACCATAATAAAATCTAGTCCTTCCATTACTACATGAAGTCCTACTCTGTTTTTGCTTGAAGATTGTGACTGTGATAAAAATCTCTCAAAATCATTCAAATTTTACTTGTGCATCAGTCTTGAATCACCCTTCCTGGTCTTGCAAAAGCCATGATGTGCATCGTCCTCTGCAAAACATGATTAGAAATTAGAAATTGTAAAAGGGAGAGGTCACATTCCAAATATAAGGAATGTCTGCAGCTTGCATTGAAAATAAATTGCAGAGGTCAACATGTTGCCTTATTTAGCTAGAAATGTCATGTCCTGCATTCTGTATGGGCTATTCAGAGACATATATCTCTTTACAAGCTTACAGCTCCAGCCAACAACAAGCCTGCTGAGTTCAGTCATTAATTAAGTTGTACACACTTTTGTTTCCACAACAAAGATATTTTCCTCCTCCAGCTCCACTGAATGCCTGATAGGATTATGACTGAGTGTGTCTGGGAAGGGTTCAGCTGAGCAGTCATGGGAGAAGCTCAAACACTGTAGCTGCAGGCATACAGACAAAAAACACACAATTTGGTGAGGCACAGGAAAAACATTTAGACATTTAGGAAAAACACCCCACCCCCCGTCCCTCTCTCCCAAATCCATTGGTCTTTCTGGCATCAAAGCCAAAGCAGAACTTTGAGTGTTAATGTTTGTTTACTTGACAGTTAAGTTTTTGTACATACTAACAGAATCCCAAAAACCTTTCAACTGAGGTGTTAGTCTGCCCTGACAATGTTGCTTGTTTCTTTCTGAACAGCTGAATAGAAGCAGAACATTACCCTCAGCAATGCATGCATGCCTACGAAGCCACCCGTCAACAATGCCATTAAGAAGGAAGTTCTGGTGCTTTTCCATCGACAGTGAACAAGAACAGTGCACTAGATATTCTAGATATTCATACTTGTGAAAACACTTGAGAACTGGAGAACTCTTAAACACTAATGTATATCTTCAGCTCAAACGGAACTGCTTTCATTGTTTACAGTTCAACTGCTATCATATTTCTCATCTCAACTGATGGTTCAACTGCTTTCAGCTTATACAGTAAAATAGTTATCAACTAACACTTGAATTATTTTGACACTTCAGCAGACAGCTGCTGACAGTATGATATATAACTGATATTTCAACTGCTTTCACTACTCACATAACAACTGACACTTACACCACTTACAGTGCACACACTTCAGCTACCTCTAGCACCTCAGCTTCAGCTCCAATTTTTTTATTGCCTCCATCATTTAGAGTTCAACTGTTTTCATGGCTCAGGCATCAGTTGACATTTCAGCTGCTTACACTGACTGTTTGCTTTAACTACTTTCAGTGTTTACAGAAAAACTAGACTTTCAGCAATAATAATACAGCTTCAACAAGCGCTTTGGAGTCTAACACTTACTGTGCTTACTACTTACATTTCAAACACCTTCAGTGCTTCAAATACAACAGTGAGTGCCCAAACTTTATCTGGAACTGCATACACCATTTTACATGGAAACATTTGAACTTGTTTGCAGAGTATGTGAGCACACATTTTCTACTGAAAATGTCACCTTTTCCAGTCTGAATATAATGCTTTATCTGATACTGACCAATGAATTCAGTCTATATCCCAAACTCTACCCAACAACAGACTCTTAAGTTATTTGAAACTGATACCACATGTTTCCTGGATAACATCTGTGTTATCACTGATCACTGAAAGCCTCTCAGCACTATTCTCACTATTACAGTCATGGAATCTGCTGTCCTGGAGGAGCTGGGAGACAGATACTGGTTCACTCTCTTATACACACACAGCGCACATACACCAGCTTAAACACATGCATCACACAGGCACATAGTGTCCAACAGGACTGAAACAAAATCACCTGTGGATGTGCGCTGTGTGCATGCAAGTGTGCGTCATGGCAAGAGAAAGTGCATGTTGCGTGAGGACAACACCTGGTCAGTCTTTTACTTTGTGCCAACCTCCCACCCCCACCCCCACACACACACTTTCTCTTTAAGTCCTTGAGTGGCCCAATGGGGGTCTCAGATCTCTGCTACCTGGCAGCAGACAGTAGCTTCTCAATTACAATTAGCCCACACAGACACACACACACAACCCTTAGGCCTTTTGTAATATTACAAACGTAGCCAGCTAATTAATTTCCAGAGCTTTCATATTTGTTTTCTGGACAACTTATTGAATGCAAGACATAATCAAACATTCCCATAATCAATATTTTCCTTACTGAAGACAGTGGGAGTACTTGTCAGTTCATCCTTTTGGATCTCATCCATAAAGGGAACTATAAGACACAGTGACATGGAAAAAGGATATTCAAGGAATTTGTTTGGAAACAACATCCTCAGCTCAGAGGCTGACTGCCCTACTTGTGTGTGGTTCTGATGACCAGACGTGATTTAACATAACTCACACTGCCTCACTGGGTCAAGAGAAGGATACAGCAGTACACACAGAAACAGTGTGCACCAATATACAGAGCTAAGCTAAAAGGGTATGGGAAAGATCACAGCCTTTGGAAGTTGTACTGTATATAACGTCTGGCAGGATACATTGTGGGAGTCTTGGTACAGGAAGTAGTTAACTTGGTATCTGTTTCTAAATTTGTGTGTGGGTGTGTATATGTGAGTGTTTGAATGTGTAAGGGTCTTCAACTGACATGTAACAGCTTGGATCATTTGCAATCAACAAAATTTGAAGAGTGCTACAGAGATGATATATTTTTAGCCCAACCCAAAGGTCAGCATCACCCTGGTTCCTTCAACAAAAAGCCAATGGGATTTTTTATTGGCTTTTGGATTATTGCACAAAATTAGCTCTGTTTTGTTTGAGCAAATTAATCAGTTGGAATTGGAATAGTCAGAGGTTTTCAAAGCCTGACACTGTGCCGCCCCTCCAGACAAAGTTTATACCAAGTATATATAGTATACTATACCAAGTAACCAACATGTTTACATTTTGGCAAATTCACAAAGAAGTATGCTGAAATAGCTATTAGCAGTTCCTGTTTGCAGTGTATCCATGGATGTGTAGACAACTATCACTATTATTTTAACACTGAAGAGGACTTAATTACATGATGCCTCTCAGGCAAGTTCTGGAATAGTAAGGAGCATCTCTTATAGGATTGCTTGATTGTTCACAATGTACCTAGGAGATAATGATTTTCTCAAGATATGTAAGTCACACTAAATCTAAAAATGTGTATCATGTGTGTTCACATTTGTCTGAGTAATGACTCAGAAGAGCACAGTTTTTGATGGAAACTGTGCTACTGATTTTTCAAGTACCTTAACTGCCTCTAAGAGCTGTTTATCACATCCATTTCTGCAAGAACTTCTTCTCCAGCAGTTGAATGTGTTGATTAAATGAGTCAAATCAGCAGGCCAACCTACAATAACTAACTTACCATCGGTTTTAGAACACCAACAAACACCTGTCCCTTTTACTTAATGCAGTATTTTTTCATTACGTCTCTCCCTCAATGCCCACCCTGCAACTCTCCTGCACCCTCTACTCTTTTTTCTGTATACTTCTTTTCTGCTCTATCATAATATATCAAAAAGAATTTACCATTACAGATAATAATTTCCTCTCATTCTGCTTGGTTATTGTCAACTCTCGGCCAGTTTCTATGTAATGTCATTATTACAGCTTCCAGGACTGCTATGACCTTACAAGTGATTCCAAATCATCCCACTGTCCAGCTTACAACTTCCTAGTTATAACTACACAAGTTCCTTATTGTGCACTATATAAAGATGCCCTTTGTGTTACCTATGCAAGCCTATCAATACTAAGCATTCATGTAATGTACATCTATTCTTGTATAGTAAACAGATGACTTCTTAATCAAGTCAGCCATTCAGTAGGTTCAAGTGTCCATAACAGCGGTGGTGTAACATGCAGCAGAGGAACCTTTAAAAAGTAACAGTATTTATATAATGCTAACAGTATTTCAGGATACATGTGTATATGTCAAGGATGCCATCCAGTAGGTGTTAAGGTCAGTGGTGCACCTGCCCACCAAACAGATGTCTCCATTGTGATATTGATGAAACAGAACCTAAGAGGTAGCACAACTATCAACAAAGCTTACTGGAAAACATGAAGACATTTTTAAAAAAGCTGAGAGCCACAGTATGGAGCTAAAGTTGGGATGTGCTTAGCTTAGGTTAGCATAGCGTAAAGAATGGAGGCAGTAAAAAACTGCTAGGCTGGCCAACCAACAACTCTAAAGCTGCTTAATTAACACCTTCTACCTGAGCTGTTTAATCATTATACAAGACTGGCTGACACTTCCTGGTCAATAGCACTAGCTTTCTAATAGTTACACAGTGGTAGTGACAAAAGCATCTTTACATGAGGGACGAGCACACTAAAGCAGATGAAAACATTTAAACAATGGAACAGGGAAGGACGAATGCCCTTGCCACATTGTAATTTGAAAATTAATTAATTACTGGACTTCTCTGACAAATGACAAATCTATGTGATATTGTAAGCTACAGTTATGAGTGGTGATTGATAACTGTGTGGCCTAAGGTAGAAGGAGATGAGTTAAACAGTTCATGTTACATGCACATGCAGTTCAACTCTTAAGTGATTATGCAGAAAGTCTGAAGTTGATAGGTTTCATTGCATTTCTGTTTCAGGTAATTGGCGTATGCAAGTCAACACTGTCTGAGAAAATAGGCATTTCTCCGTGCACTCATCTGCCAAATGTAGATTTGAACTCATCCAACACCTGCCCTGTTCACCTGATTTGACACCGTCTGACAACTTCCTCTTTCCCCAAGATGAAGAGGCAGCTCAGTGGTCACCATTTTGACAGTGATGATGATGGCATTGTTGCTGTGGACCATTATCAGAATCAAAATTTTGACAGACTACAGGAGCTTGAAAACAGACATAATGAAAATTGCATCTTCTGCATAGATATGACAAAATGGCTCGACAGAAGCCCCTACAAAATTTCAACAGAGTAGCCCTGGACATACTTTCACTTACACAAAATTTGGTATAACATCCCAAGACTTACAAAAAAAGCAAAAAAAAACTGTGACAGCGCTGCGAATTTCAGTCCTTTGCCTTTCAACATTTTTATGGTCTAGTCTTAAGTAAAGATCAATGTAATACAGAACAACATAATGCATGTTTGGTGCATTTTCTAGGGCTGCATGTGGACACAGGAAGTGATACAACATGTGCAATACATCATGTCTGCCCCCCTGCACTTCACTTAGGAAACTGCATCTTACTTGCTCGTGCAGTGTACATGGCTGCGTCCACCAGCATCCCACTAGCTCCCCCAACATATACAAAGGTCCAAGGGTCAGGATAAGTCATGCCTGGAAGCTATTAAAGGTTATGTTTGTAACAGCATAGAATCAGGTTACCAGTCACCTGAGGCACAAGAAACTCTAGCAGACAGGTGACATGTAGAGCAGGGGAACTGTGTCACTTGGCTGCAGACAAAGAGACCTCATCTTACAAAACATGCAGCTTGTCAATATTTCCTTGGCATAAAACTGCCCCATTTCCAGAGGGCAGTGTCCACCTTTGTGTCAGTGGTAGCCATCTACACCATTACCAACTTAAAAGACTCATTTATTTCAGGGTACTAAATTATGCCACTGCCTGTGAATTAACCATTTGCTCTATCAACACATTATAAAATGGGAAAGCACTAATGCAAAAGTGTTGTTTTTTCTGGCTTTTACTCTTTCAAACAGCATCTTTTGGTTTTTGTTTGCCTTTAAGGGAATTCTTGCAAAGAGCTACAACACAGGCAGAACATCTCAAACAATCCTCACCACAATCCTACACTTGGCAGCCTTAACTGATCCAGTCTGCCTATGTTATCACTTTTCCTGTTTAGGAAAGAGCCCTCAAAATGTCACCATCATGTACATGTGGCATAATACTGGATTGTCATTTTTCTGTCAGTACTACTCACAGAATACAGATACACGCGCTGAACTTTATCTACTTTACCCAGAAACTGCGTTCATTAAGCTGGGAAGACACTGTACAGATTAGACCAGATTTTTAACCCTAAATTAGTCACCCCAACATATTGCTTGACATTCAGCTTGAAGGCTTTTGGGCGACCCATGTTTCCTGTTTCACTCTACACTGTAGTCAATAGACTTTTGCAGGAGGACCTCATGATTTATAATTACCTCAAGATTGTTAGATTTTTTTTCCTCACTAAAATGGATGTTCACTGAAAAAAAGATGTGTCCTATCTGTGATGCAATGAAAATATTGAATATCTTACGAGGATGTAATGTAAATTGATTTCAGTGTGTTTTGGAGCCATTTAAAGAGTTTTCATTTTCATTATTGCAATAATTAATTTGGCCAGGATAATTGTGATATGAAACTGTTATACTGTCCCATGCCTACTACACTGACAGTCAAATAAAGGCAAAATGATAGTAGATTTACACACAGCAAAGTGTATTAAAAGTATCTGATACTTCTCAAAGTATCTTTAAGCACAGTCAAAAAATGTGAAATGCAGGTCTAAAAACCGGGAACCCGCTGGACCCCACAAGTTTAAATGGCTGTTTGAGAGGGTTGGTTAGGTTAGGTTAGGTTAGAATTAGATTTAGGTTTAGGGTTGGGGTATGGTTAGGCAGTCAGTTGTAATGGTTAAGGTTAGGGTAAGGGGCTAGGAAATAGGGCCTCCACAAAGATAGGTGTACAAGGATGTATGTATGTATGTGTGTGTGCGTGTGTGTGCATGTGTGCTAATGTCTGAGAGAGGGATCGAAGCTGAGTCAACAAGTTCCTGCCCAGACAGACAAGATGCCAAGAGAGGGGAAAAGCACAGAGCAAAAGAGACCAGAGACAAATCAAGTCTGTAGACAGGGATAGAGCCAGGCAGACAGGGAGATGTAGAAAGCAGTGTTGCAGATTCTTTGGTTATTAAATTTATGAAATTCAAATGTGACCACAAAGAGAGACTTGGCCAAGAGACGCGCTGCCGCTGAATGTGATGTGATTAGGTTCAGCAGCAATGATTTACTCTGAAAACAGGAAATATGAACAGCTGGAATGTCAGAAGTGTGGACCTGCTGTTTCTTCTCAAGAACACACAAATCTGCTGCATCAGTCCAAAAGACTGACAATGAATTGCTGAAAGACGTAGATGTAGAGCAATATCCACTAATAAACAAGTTTTCAATAACACAAAATTGTATATCAAAATGATCAAATAATGAATGTTATTTGTATGACCTTTGCTTTAAACCTTATCCATATTCAGTGATACTGAATCTAACAGTTCAGCTTTCAAAGTCCAGCACCAGTCTCCATTATGAGCAATGTTCCCCCCAAGTTTTCATGTGACACTGGCCGTGGAGGTGGAGTCGCAGCCATTTTCAACTCCATTTTATTAATTAACCCTAAACCTAAACTCAATTATAATTCATTTGAAAGTCTTGTTCTTAGTCTGTCCCACCCAAGGTGGAAAACATTAAAGCCAGTTCTATTTGTTGTAGTGTACCGTCCTCCTGGTCCATACTCGGATTTCTTATCTGAATTTTCAGAGTTCCTGTCGAGTTTGGTTCTTAAAACAGATAAAGTTATTATCGTAGGCGACTTCAATATTCACGTTGATGTCAACAATGACAGCCTTAGCTCTGCATTCTCCTCACTATTAGACTGTATTGGCTTCTCTCAGTGTGTAAATAAACCCACTCACTGTTTCAGTCACACTCTCGACCTTGTTTTAGCTTATGGTATTGATATTGAACATGTAACAGTCTTCCCACAGAATCCCGTTCTATCAGACCACTTCTTAATCACTTTCGAATTCATATTGCTGGATTATGTATTATCAGCAAAAACATCCTGACTAGAAATATTTCTGATAATGCAGTAGTTAAATTCAAGGAAATGATTCCCACTAACTTAGGTCCAGTGCCTCATCTTAATTTAGCAGAAGCCAGTCCCTCCCAGCTTGATCATCTTGTAGACAGTGTTGCAGACTCATTACGTACAACTTTAGACTCCATCGCCCCCCTAAAAATGAAAACAATAAAGAGAAAGAGGCAAGCTCCATGGTTCAACTCCCAAACCCGTACACTGAAACAAACAGCACGTAGGCTTGAAAGAATGTGGCGTTCCACCAAACTGGAAGAATCCCACTTAGCCTGGCAGGATAGTGTCAAAGGATATAAAAAGGCCCTCTGTAATGCAAGAAGTGCCTATTACTCATCATTAATAGAAGATAATAAGAACAACCCCAGGTTTCTCTTCAGCACTGTAGCCAGGCTGACAGAGAGTCACAGCTCTATAGATCCACGCATCCCTGTAACCCTCAGTAGCAATGATTTTATGAACTTTTTTAATGATAAAATCTCTACCATTAGAGATAAAATTAATCACATCCTGCCTTCAATCAGTACTGATTTATGCCATAACACAGGATCCATAGAGTCAGCTGCAAAACCTAACCTTGACTCCTTTTCTCCCATCGACCTAGCCCAGCTCACATCAATTATCTCAGCATCTAAACCTTCAACTTGTCTCTTAGACCCCATCCCAACTAGGCTGCTTAAGGAAGCTCTGCCCTTAATTTGCAGTCCTGTATTAGATATGTTAAATCTGTCCTTGGTAACAGGTTATGTTCCGCAGTCGTATAAAACAGCTGTAATCAAACCTCTTCTAAAAAAGCCCACTCTAGATCCAGATGTATTAACCAACTACAGACCTATATCTAACCTCCCCTTTCTTTCTAAGATCCTGGAGAAAGCAGTTGCAAAACAGTTGTGCGACTTTCTACAGGACAATAGTTTATTTGAGGTTTTTCAGTCAGGATTTAGGCTGTATCACAGCACAGAGACGGCACTTGTAAAAGTTACGAACGACCTTCTGATAGCATCAGACAATGGACTTGTTTCTGTACTTGTCTTGTTAGATCTCAGTGCTGCTTTTGATACAATTGACCATCACATCCTTTTACAGAGACTGGAGCACTTTATTGGTATTAAAGGAACGGCACTAAACTGGTTTAAGTCCTATCTATCTGATAGGCTTCAGTTTGTACATGTTAACAACTACTCCTCCATACACACAAAAGTTAGACATGGAGTTCCACAAGGGTCAGTGCTTGGACCAATCCTCTTCACTCTGTATATGCTTCCCTTGGGCAACATTATCAGAAAACACTCCAATATAGATTCATATCCCATGTTACATGTTACTAACTCAGTATCTCCCCTTTCCTGTAGTATTGTGCTCTTCCGTCTCTGTCTCCTCTTCTGTCTCTCTCTGCAGGTATTTCTGCCTCTGGAGCTGTAGAGTCTGATCTGCGATGACAAGTCTCCTGCTGCTCCTACAACTCCACTCAACACCTGCTGCTAGAATTAGAAATGACTTATACTGCTATTAGTTGTATTGCTATGTTAGCAGTTAATACTTTAATTATCACTACTATCATTACTACTGCTGTATTACTGGCCTCACCTTACATCTGATATGGAACCCGTGTTATGCTATGTTCTTCTCTCGCTTTTCCTTGCCACTGTCTCCTAGTGCTGCTCATGGTGGATCTGCTGGGTCTCTCTCTGTAAATACCTATTTTAAAGAGTACAGTCTAGATCTGCCCTATATGAAAAGTGCCTTGAGATGACTTTTGTTGTGATATGGCGCTATATAAATAAAATTGAATTGAATTGAATTGAATGTGTCTGAGCATACACACAAACTCCCTGAGAATTCTTTGGACCACTGTGAGCAACATCAGACGTGCACACTGTCGCACACTGTAATTTTATGTGCTACATAGTTTTGCTGTGCGCGGAGAAAGCGGGAGCAGTGCGCGGTTGCACAGGTGCGCAGCTTAGAGGGGAGACTGGTTATGAGCCCTAAAAATTTTACCGGTCAGTTTGGAGAAGACAGATAGAAGATGCAGAAGACACTGGGTGTGCATATGTAAGGCTGTACTGATATGGATGTGAAGTTGGGGGTTCTTCAACCAATTACTATACTCTGTATACTCTGTAAATGCTTTACACTCTTTTGTTGTGTAGATTCTTATCCATCAATGAATTACCATCAGGAAGGTGACTGATCAGTCACCACCAACAACCACACAGCCAGAGTCATAAAGAACTATCTCCAGCAGCAACATGAAAGAGTTGTGCTGGTTAGTTAAGGCAAAGGTTAGTCACACCAAATATTGGTTTGTTTTTGGTTTTTCAAAGTATCCTCACTTTTCTTTTACTGTTTAAAACCTTTGCACAATTTCCTCTGCCACTGCTTTCATCTTTTACTCCTTAAATAACAATTCAAGTGCTGCAGTGGCTACATGTACACTGACATCTGTGTTTTTATTTCAACTGATCTACCTCACTCAGTGCTTACATTAACACTGACACTACAACTTCACCCAGCACTTCCAATTTAACTGCCATTTCAACTTGTTTCAGTTGTTGCACTCGGAATGCCACTTCAACTACAACTTCAGCTGTTTCAGTGTTTAAACAGTTTCAAATGTATTAACAGAAAAAGTTCAACATACAGTGCACATACATTTTCTTTTTAAAAATGGCTTTTTTATTGTTACAATGAATACATTTGAAATAATTCAATATTTTGTGCCCCATGTTGCTAAAACTGCACCTTCTGCCATGACAGGGTGAGGATGGGGATAGTTCCTTTTTGCTTACTACCTGAGTAGAACTTTCTAAAAGAAACTTAAAGATTAAAGAACATACAAACAAAGTCACCAGCTGCTCACACTGAAATCAGCCATTCCAGAGGGAAACGTCTGCATGAATATCTATAAGCCACATCAGACTGGTCCACGACTGAAGCGACCCACCCATACTTAACCTACAGATAAGAGGGACTAAGAGGGAGCAAACCACTCATCAACTACATATTTGTTATTCCCTTGGTGGGAGAGCACCGCACAGTAGAGTGGGTAATTAAAGTCAATACAGAACAGAGACAAAAACACTCATGCAAACGTGTGTGACTGCAAGTAATCTTTGATTTAGATTAAATTAGGCAGAAACAGAGTTTAAGAGTTTTTCCATTCCTTAAAACTACCATGTGGAATTTTTGTGTGAACAAACAGAAGTTCTGTTTATATTTGGTGCTTCTTGTCAAAAAGCAATGTGGTTAAGACTAGTAACCATGCTGAATGTATTTCATTCCTAATAATGTGCAAAGCCAATTTTTTGAAAACATTTTACATCCTGCATCATCAGCATTTGCTGGTTGGCAGTCTTCTACTTCACTGCCTTTGTTGGTGCATTGCTACATTTCTTGGCACATTACCAACACCAACTGTCATCAACAGAATGGTGTGAAACCAGTGGTAAATTGTTTGCTATGATCCAAAAAGGTTGTTTTTAAAGTTTTTCATGTCATTGTGACTTTAAAATACATTGGCAAGCATGATGTCCATATTTTACACTAAGTCCAGAAAAGACCAGGGGGAGGAGCAGTAAATTGAACACAAAACATGGCTCTCTCAGGTTTCACTGTGGTCTATAGTGTACTGTATATAAACTGTCAGAGCCATTACCACAGAGGGCAGTGTCTTTAATCTGAGTTCACATTAGACTAGACATGTAAGACATACAGTACAGTAACAATTTATATGACCCTCAAGTCAAATGACTATTACTTTAGTAATTCTTATTCCGTGTTTCATCTTTGGTTAATCCATCACTACGTTATATCACCTGTCTATACCATGACGTGTCAGAAGTTCTAGGCAAACTAGGTTCAGGCAACTAGAATCAGACAACAGAACTCATGGAACTATTGGCTACCAGAAATATGTTCTCTGCACGGGTTCTCTGCATAGCTGAGCTCAGATCTCCACTATGAAAACAATACTGAACATGAAGGCAACATTAAGTGAAGCCATAAGGGAACAACTGAGTTTTATGACAAAACTTCCCTGAAGGTGAAGTACAGTTATATCCTATTTCTAGTTTCACAGAATCCATATCTTAACTCCAGTTATCTTCATGTGTCAGTAGGACTGACAAAGCATTAAGAATCTGATCATCTCTTGGTCTCAACAGTGAGCTCATGCCTGCTGTTTGATAAGTCTGACCTCACCTTGGATGATGGTGGTACTGACTGTGGTACTGACTACAGAGCCACTCTAAAACCAACCAAGCCCACGCAACTGGAGTTTGTACATCACTGGAGTCACATCAATGCTGCCAACAGTTTGTTATCTGAATTTTGTAGTAAAAGCTGAGATGTAGATTTGCTTTGTGAGGCGTTGTGCTTTATAATACTCAATAAGGCAAACTGTATGAGAATGAAGATTTTTGGTACAGTGAAAACACTGAAAGCCCTGTATGGTCTCTTGTTGGTAAAAGGCAGTTCATTAGAAGAAGGAAGAAGGAAAGGGGAAGAAAGATTTGCATCTCTTTGTCATCTGGTTCATCAGATGTAAATACCACAAAATAGATGAACCCACTGTGTTGCCGAAATTCAAATGCATGGAAATCACTGTGGGTTCGGACACACAAGCAAAGCAATAGCAAGTCTAAAAAAATTCTGGTACTGTCAAACACTTACTCTTAAATTTAGTCCAGTGCTGAAACAACATCGCTAACATCACACTAACAACTGGTAGACAAGAACATGAAGACTATGCTTAAAAGAAGCATATAGCATTTTGGAATATATACTTATTCACTCTTCTGCCAAGAGCTGAATGAAAAGATTGATGCCACTCTCATGTCTGTGCATTACTGAACAACTCTGTAGCCAGATTAGCTATCTTAGCATAGCATATTGTATCTTGTTTGTTTAACCAGCACATTAACAGAAAAGTAAAGGAGTTGTGGTTCTAACTCTTATAATTACTGTAACTATTAACATGTTAACATATAACACTAACATGTCAACACACTGAGAAGTGTTGTTATGCAGATTTTGAACAGAACCAGGTCAGTTGTTTCACCTAGCATAAGTTGTTCTTTATGCTAATTTAACTAAGGCTTCTGGTTCTAGCTTCATATTTACCATTTAATTTAAGTTAACAGTAATAAGTACAATAAAACACATCTCATGGCCCTCACAAGCTAAGCATATGATATTCTGGGCATGACAACATTCCTTTATAATGGCCAGAGGCAGTAGAAAAAACTCACAAAGACAGACCTGTTCTTTTGTGAACAAGGAACACAAATACACTCCCATGACAGTCATCATAACACAAGAAGCTAGCAGGGAAGCAATATGCACCTCTTTAAAAAAAAATGTTGACTTTGTGGAGACAGCTCTATCCCATCAGGAATTCTACAGTTAAATAAAAACATCAAAAGTCAAAGATCAACCCCAAAACTGATTTCATTTCATTTCATGACCTTGTATCTCAAAATTATCACACACAAAACAAAACACAGCCTTGTTTTTTCCTTTGGTATAATTTTTGATATATACATTAGAAAATACTACCATAACTGTTCAAGAAAAAAATGCAATAAAACAAGTAAATACAGTATAACACAAACACAACAGTATATTTGTTGTCTACATTTAGTTTGTTCTTTTTTGATATAGAGCTGAGTTGAGATTAAAACACAAAAATTCCTAAAGTTGAAAAAAAAAAATGCTGCTGATGTATGGGTATGGACACAGTGAATGTAATACTGATTGTACATACCATTACGAGGTTTTAGCAGCAGTTTGCCTCTTACTTAACAGATATACAAGGAACAAGATAACAATGTCTGTCTTCAAGATCCAATGAAATCTCAGAGCTGGGGTTAAAGATTTCTTTAAAGGCTTTAGCCTACCATACTCAGTCTGTGTCTAGTAGTCGCGTTTTACTAATAAGGGCATAGGGGTGATTCTCACCTTTGGTACAAAGGTTGCACCAAAGCATGGGGGGAGTGTCCAAATGGCTAGTAAACACCAATAAAACCAATATGACTGTAAAAGGAAAGGTTTAGTGACAAAGCCTAACCTGGAATTGCTAACCCGGCCATGTCATTATTTGTTTGTGGTGATAGGAAACTAAAGAAAATGAACACTGAATGGTTAGCATACAGAGGTGCTAACAAATGGTTGACAATACAGCTGCAACTATACATTTGACCTCCTGAGTAATTATTCCTCAGCATGAAATCTTGCACAGTTATTAAACTAATTACCTCCTGTGATGTATCCTCACACAAATATGACTTCTCTCACTGTGTCCATTTGTAATTTTTTATGTGAACAGCTTTGTAAAAATTTGTAGAAATGAACAGAGCAAAACATTAAGATCTGTGATGTGAAACCAACCGAGATTTTCCAACAACTGTATTTTTGCAGTATGGCCTGAATATCTAACTATTATAAGAGTCTATAATTCAACAATATGTTTTTTAACACTGCTATTTTGTGATTTTGGATTGACACTGAATGGAACATAAAACCAACAGCGCCCCCATAGCCAAATGGTTGGAGCGCGTACCACATGGGCTTAAGTGCCCTGAGCAGCTGGTCCCTAGATCGACTCCCAGTCTCTCCCTGTTTCCTCATCCCTGTCTCATCTCCACTGTCCTATTCAATAAAGGCGAAAAAGCCCAAAAAATATAACTATTAAAAAAAAAAAAAAAAAACACACACACAAAATGTAACACAATGCCCACCAGCTGAAATAAGGAAAAATATATGCAAAAAGAATATTTGTAATACTAATATCTGTCACAACATGGTAAATGTATAGGCAAAATTACATGTTAGAAGTCAAAGTGATGCTCACTGCAATAATCTGTGTTCCACTGTTCAAAACTATTGATACACATAAAATAAAAGTTTAAGTAACTTGAGTTATATTTAACTTGAGTTATATAGTCAGTAAATTATACTCCTCCTCCTCCCCTCCCTTTGAGTAAGAATATGAGGCAGGCCTCACTCAGCACCTCTAACAACACAGGCTCTAGTAGCTTGGTTTGAACGCCATATGTTTGGTTGTACTGAAACAGGCTTTAATTTGGTGCATGCGAGCCCTGAAATCAAACCCTGAATCCAGCCCCAAAATCTCTACAGTGCGTGGTGTTAATGCTGAGAGGATTAAGCCTACAAATTGCTAGCAGTTGTGACATTATATCCCACACAGCATGTCCACATTAAACAACAACTGGATGACTCAATTATCCATCAATTAGCCATCTTGAATTTAGCAGGCAACGTCTGGTCACCTTTCACATTCCCCTGTCTATTTGCCTGTATATCCAACAGAACATTCCTAAATATATTCAATCGGTCTGAGTAGCTAATGGGTCAAAGTGACCCTGGATATGTCGCCTGGACAAGTCACCAGTCTATCACAAAGCTGACATGTAGAGACAACCA
>NW_026117983.1:0-22445 GCF_001640805.2 Lates calcarifer
GCAGCTCACTTTGTCATGATATACTCCCCTAGCTTTATGCACTCGATAAAACCACGATGCATAACAACTTGAATTATTCGCCTTAAGGCTTAAACTTGACATGATGTTCAGCTGCTAAAAAGCCTCTCAGGTTAGATGCATTCCTTTCTCGTAAGGGAACAAAGCCACTAAAAAGGAATATTTACTGCATTCTCCGGGACGAGGAGCCGCTGCAGTCTGCCCATGAAGTCTCAGTCTTATCTGGCTTTGAGCCAGCAGCACGAGATCCCCTGTCACTTCAATTAGCACACTGTAAGCTCTGCAGGCAGGGAGTCCCGAACAAACAAGTGACAAGAGCAAACATCACATGGAGTACACTGTTGTTGTTGTTTTTTTTAGTTGTATCGTCTATATTCTCTCCTCTGTCTGATCACTTATACTATACCTCTGGAAATACTGTCACCTCTGAGCACTTTGAATGTCAGGTCTCAGCCAAATAACTGAGATATTTCTCACACTGCTGCCGGAACACGATCAACAAACAATCCAGATGTAGCGCGCACACACACACACACACCCAAAGCCACCAATGGGGTAGAGCAGCAAAAAGTAACTGTGGCACAGATTTAAATAGAAAAAAAACGCCACAGCGGAGGGAAATCAGCAGGCCTCGTGCGGATGAACAGTAATTTGACCTCATAAAATTAGCGTTTGAGGATCAAATCTCAAAAACTCTATTGACACAGACAAGTGTAACCATATGGGACGGGACCATAGATAAGGCCTAAATGGGTCATGTGGAGACTATGGGGTGTTTAACTCTGAGCTGAAACGAGTCTGAAATGGAGCGATAACACTTTTTTTTTTTTAACCTTCTTGTGAGCAACATCAGGTGACTTATCATGGGATTTCTGTGCAACCACTGCTGAAAAGTATGTTTGGAAAAGCAGTTCTAAACATAACCCGAGAAAGTCGGCTGATGTGATTAATGTATTAATGTCTATGTTAATTAAATCAAGTGAAAATAAACACCAAAAATCATATTCTAACAAAATAGTAGCATTCAATTCTCAGTATAGACCTTTCCATGTCAAACCCTTGTCTCTCTCCCCATGTTTCCTGTTGCTCTACATTACGGCCTCTGAGAACAGCTAAAAAAAAAATCAAGGTACTTCTTCACACTGATGGAAAAATGTGAGAATCAAACATTGGTATAAATCAGCTGTGCTCACTGATTTCCAACACTTTCCACCATGTTCTAAGAGAGCATCAAAGTGTGTTTACAGGTCTTGGGAAGTACCACTGCATGTGCAAAAAAAAAAAAAAAGTTGTTTAAAGCCTAATGAATGTCACTGGGGTCATCATCATCTGGGGCTAAAGAAGATAATATCTCTGGTTCTGCATTGACTTTGATCCATTTTCTAAACTGTCCATCTGACAGTTGCAATTCTGAACTGATGGAAGAAACTTTTAACAGCTCCATCTGTATATGGCATGACAAAATCTCTCATAGTTGCCAAATGTCCTGCCCCCAGTCTATGCATTTGCAAACATGATACAGCGATCAATACACAGACACACAGCAGAGTATTATGATGCTTTCACTGTAAACATCATTATTTCATAGAGAGCGTCATTATTCGCTATCTTTCCATCATCCACTGTCTCTCTCACACACTTCATTTCCTCTTTCTGTCTCTCCTGTTTTTCTCTGGCATCGACTGGAAACGTCACTCACACGGTGAAAAGTGAATTCAGGCTGCCCGACGGTTCAGACTGGAGTAACAACATCAGAGAAAATAAAATGATTCATTTATCGCTTTTCGTCATTGGTCTAAAACGCAGTATTTCATTTAAATTACACATCGCTGAATCATGTAGTAGATGTACATGATTCATCTGCTGCAGCCCGCAGACATCAAATCCACTGAGGTTTGGAGAGATATGCGCATAAAACTTGAGCAGCTAACCAGCTAAGTTTGGATTTGTGTCTGCAAAATATCAGATTTACACAGTTTACTCCAAAGGCAGAGGATGATTTGGGAGGGAGGATTTAGCCTGGAGAGTATTTCTGGTGCAGCAATACAAACACATATTGACTGCTGCAGAGATTGTCCTGCAATATTAAAACACAACTGGACTGTTTTACAACCATCACCAGAAACCTGCTGTGCCCCCCAGCCTCTCTTTATAGCTTTAGACTTCTTCATCCACTTTAGAAGTCAGCCCTGAGCGAGCTTGGTCTCATTTGGAATAAAGTATGATCCACTTTGGATCATACATCAGTGTTACATCTTATGATTTAAGCAGAGATTTGCCAGCGTTTGCATCCATGACGTACAGCACAGCACAGCACAGCACAGTGTGTGCTTATTGACGACAGGGAAAATTAAATGGTAAGAGGATTTTGAATGGAACGTGTGTGAAAGTCAAACATGCATTTTGAAATAATATAGATGAAGCCGCAGGTCTATCCCTGATTAAAATGCCATCGATAACACGTACTGTACGGCAGTCTCTCCCGCTCCGAGATGTATGCTTACACAATTCGGCTAACGCTGTCTGTTCCACAGGGGCAGGAAAGCTGCTTTTCAATTTAAGCAGATTAGGCAATAAAAAAGTCCATTTTGTTGTCCTGGGACACAGTGAGGATGATGATGTGCCTTAGGTAAATTAACTGCACCGTCCAACAGAGCTTAAGCACCTCTGTACTCTTGTCTTCCACAATATTGTGATAACCAATATTTAAATGCATGACCTAGTATTCATTGTGAAGAATGGGTCTGTTCAGTGGCACTGTGTTATTGGTGCACTGTGTGAGAGCGAAGCCACTTTGTGTTGTGTTTGAGCAGCAGAAAATCACATGAAATGAGCTCAGACAGTTTAACATATAAACCTTAACTGCAGCTGTGGAAATACTTAAAATGTATGCCTATGTTTTGATCAGAAAAGTAGGCACCTAAGGGACATTTTCTACTATTTTTAAAAGAGTCATCTGCAAACCTTAAATACTATATGTGTGTATGGAAGCAAAGATAGCAAATAATTTAACAACTAAGCAGGAGATTAGCATTACTACAAAACATCTTGTGTACACATGAGAAGGAGATTTGGTCAAAGTAACTAATTTGACCAAAATAAAAAACCTCAGTAGACTCGTCTCTTAACTCCAGACATTTAGTGATATTTAGATATAAAAGTATCCAACCAGCCAAGTACCCAGCTGTTTAGCTTGCAGCTGGTGCTTGGGGGGGAACCCTCTGCTCTGGCACACACATCACAATATTTCACTCTGAAATGTAGTGGAATAAAAGTCGGGGCATGATAAATACTCAGGTGCGGTGTGTGTTCTTCAAAGCGGTGCTGTGTTTGAGTAAATGCATGTATTTACTTTGCATCTCTGGCAATAAGAGAGGTTTTATTTTCAAATTCAGGCCTTTTAAAGTCAGTGATGCAAGAGGCAGCTGCAAATAGGAGACACCCAGTCACTCACACTGTAACTGCAATAACAGGTGATTCACTCTTACTGTGTGTACACAGTGCTAATGATGATGATGATGATAATGATGATGATGATGAAGGCTGTAGTAGCAGTCCAGCCTATAACCTTTCACCGCGACTGTCGCCACAAAACCTGCCGCCACCAGAGCCACCAATGACATCATCGCCGTCATCTTCATCATTATCAGTCCTGAGCTCGAGCTGCCAGACAGCACCATCACCTTTCCTCCCCGTGCTGCTGCTGCTGCAGCCTGTCTCTGCTACAGTACACACACACACACACACACACACACTGAGAGGAAGAGACTCCGGTGAACCTCCACAGCCTGGACCTGAGAGGTGATCCTCTCTTTCTCTCCTGATTCACCGAGACGTCTCCCAAACATCCCCGCACTCACTCCACTCACTGACCGCAGTCTCTATCTCATTAGAGCGGATTAAAGCCTGATGAATGGACGTCGCTCCTGCGGCTTTAGTCCACTGAACTATCACTCTGAGGGTCAAAGCAGGCTCATTAAAAGGCTACACACTGTACCTACTGTTTATCCGAGCGACTGGGGATGCAGGGAAAGCATTTCCAGCCTTGCAAGCTCGCCAGGAAAATAATAATAATAAAAAATCTGACTGAGCAGTAAAAGCAGCATGAAGTGGATATCTGATGACAGCTTGAAATTAAACAGTCAATGCAGCATTAAAACGCAAGCCTGTTGATATAATTGCAACTAAGTGCACATGCACAAAATTAATTGACATTAGGATGGAGATATTCCCTGCGTCTCGGTGCATAAAAAACCCTCCAAGAAATCTCCCTGCTAAAAACGAACCCAAATCGTAAGGAAGAAATCGCAAACGGGATCACATACCTTCATTGCGCCTCCCGTTTGAGGAAATTGCCGAGTAATGTCAGAACGACGACCATCGCAAGTGCACAGGGGAATCAAACCATTACGTCTTCCCTCTCTCCGACTGCCCTGTGTGTGTGGAGTAAGCATAACGTAATGGTTCAAGAGAACCGCAGCCAACCACGGGGCCGTACACAGGCGCTGGGTATCTTTAGCAGCCAATCCGCCTCGGCGCGGCGCGGGGAGTGGGCGTTCGTGCGCCGTGCGTAAAGACGCATGTGCGAACCTAACGGACGCATCATGCTATTTTCACAGCTTCGCTCTCACATGTGTAGATATTTTGTTTTTCAGTCAGCAGTAAGTGTGGTAAGCCACATATGATACATTTTACATACATATCACTGTATTTTTTGTTGTGGTTTTCTTTTTCCACACAAACAATCTTTACTATTTATTTAGTTGCAATTACAAGGCAATTACATATGTTTTATTTTCCTCAACTTGAGGCGTGATTATTATCAATATTACTATCATGGCATTATTTTAATCAGAAGAAGCAAAACCAAGCATTTATGTTTGTTTTATGAAAAAAATAAATGCATCTACAATCTAATTTACTGCCTGTGTGTGTGTGTGTGTGTGCATACCTGTGCCAATGCGTGTATGTTATGCACGCAAGGCTGCTGTCTGCAGTAAGGAGATTAAAGGAAGGGGGGGGTTCTTCCATTACATCGCCACTACCCGCCTTGAGCCCGCAGGGGGCAGCAGATAGCGCTGCATCATCACTATCATCATCGTTCAGACAGAACTGAGCCGCGGGCAGTGAAGAGGAGGGCTGTTCGTGCTGTTCTCGCTGTATAATGCAGCCTCAAATCATACAGAATTTATAAGTTGTGTATCTGGTCGTGCACGAGACAAAAATGTGTCTGAGGTGTCTGTCTCAGGACTCGTAATGATGCAAATGCAGTATTATGCTGCTGCTGCTGCTGCTGCACCAGTCTCTTTAAATTCTCTGCCATTTCCAGTACATCAAACAGTGACCCCCTCTATGTTTATTTTATTTCACACAGCCACATTAAAAGATCTGTTGAGGCCTGCAGGCCAGGCAGTGACACACTTAGGAGCTTGAGAATTGGCCTGAATATTCCTCTGCAGTGTCCAAACCAAACATCAAAGTTGTATTAGAGCGTGGAACTCTTTCTCACATGCGAAAAATATGAGAAAGCTGTTCCCATGAAATCATTCAGAGGATAATCTGGAGTAACTGGGACACTGTGATTTTTCAATGCTCTGACCACCACATGAATTTTTTGTAATTTGGGTAAACAGACCCTTTAACTAAACACCTCTTTGTTCTCATACAGTAGCTTCACTCCTGAATCCTTAAAGAACAAGGTGGAACAATAAAATGAATAAAGAGGTGACAGGTGCAGCCCAGATCTTCCAGGGAAAGCAAAGCAGCATATGCTGATATAAATATGTGTAAACAAAGCAATATGTTCTTCTACTGATGATCACTCATTGAAATAAATCTACCACAGAGGCTGGATGGCAGAAGTGATGCAGGTATGAAAAGAGAAGAGGCCAGCATTAAAATCTGCTTTGAATCCGTCCTGCAGTGTGTGAAAGGTGCACAGGTCATCTGTTGTACTCCTGTTTCCTGTTGTACTCCTGTTTCCTGTCCAATCCTGACCTACCACTTAGTGGGAGTTCTGTATATGTCAGCGCTTCTTTTTTCTTTTTTTCCTCTCCTTTTCCCTCCTGGCTTTTGAGAATAGTTAAAATCACAAAACTTTAAATGCTGGACACAAGATGTCTCCTGCTCTCATATGTGTACGTATTATAAAGTCAGATCTCTCTCTTTAGTAGATGAATGTGAAAACAGCCCTTTAGTGTTAAACTCTGCACATGCACTGGTCTGCACAGTTAAGATCAAACATCCACTTCAAACAACAGTAAGCACAGATTTTAACATGGAGGGGGGAAACTTTAATCTTTTGGTCTTAAAGATGAAGCAAAAAATGAAAATTACCCATCAGGATTTCTCTGAGCCCACAGTGATGTTTCCATTGTGCTTGTTTTGTCTGAGCCATAGTCAAAAACTTCAAAATGTCCAATTAATAATGATATAAAACAATGAAAAGCAGCATATCTTTGTCTCAGAGAAGCTTGAAAGAGTCTTTGACAGTTTCGCTTTTAAATTTACTCCAGATAATCAATCACCCAAGCATTTCAGTTCCATACACTTAGAATTTGTTGATATGTTAAGTGAGCACACACACTTTCTTCCCACGCTGCCCCCCATCGCCCTCTGTGCTCTGTCTCCTCACAGCTGCCTCCCATGGTCACCCAGTTGCACAATCTAATCTAATTCATCCGCTCACTCTGCTTCTTGTTATGCAGTTTATGACAAAGGCGATCATGTCAAGTTACACACATTTACCAGAAACCTCTCGTCTCCTTGGGGGAAACCAAGTTTACTTTCATTTACTCTGAAACTAATGAGAATGAAATATTCAGACCTGGCATCGATTTGGGGATGTTTTTGGACCTCACACTTTTCAGGGAGAAGTTTATGGGCAAAAGACGTCACAAACTAAGTTTGGATAGGATGCAGATGACAAGTTTAAACCTATTGGCTTCTAAAACTGGGAGAGTGTCCAACACCCCATTCTGTCAATTGTGCAACAAGAGCTGTAATATAATTTATTGTCACACACACACACACACACACACACACACACACACACACACACACACACACACACATACACACACATACATATGTACACAGACACAAGTATGCCAGATGTAGCTAAACACATGAATAAACAACCCGTGTAACCTATGTTTTTGATCTGAATGATCCTGTTCCCACAAACATTTTATTTGTTTGACTTCCTTTGAAAAGACTAATTACTGAAACTGACTTCCTGTGTTCTTTATCTTACACACCAAGCAAAACAACAACTGCAGCTCAGTGTTTGTCTTATCGGATTTCCTCCAAATTTCATATGTAATTATTACCATTCTGTGTTTCATTCCAGTTTTAGAGAAACATCCAGCTATTTACTTGTACCGACAGGCCCCACGTGGAGCTGACATCTGGAGCACCTCTGTGCAGCCAAGTGCCACTAGATGGAGCATGTATGCCTTCCAAAAGAGCACTCTGCTGCAGCTCAATCTGCCGCTCATTAAGTGACTGATTCAGGATTTATATTTATGGAGAAGTCAGACATTTTGTCATTACTGGCTCATATGCAAAGGTAACTCAAGAATAAAGACTCAGTAACTTAATATTTCTATGCTGTCTTTTCATGCTTCTTTTTCTTGCCTTTACTTTCTGTCTTCCTGTAGAAACTACTCTGTTGAAAAGTGCTGTGTAAAGAGAGTTTGCTGACTTACATGTATGTTTGTACAGTTTGTGTGAGTCCAGTTGTATATATTTTATAATAATTGTGTTTTGTTTTTTGCTGTATAAACAGACAAACAAATCAAATAAATTATTTAGAAGGAAATATGATAAATTTCACTCACAGCTACAGCCACTCTCTGACTGAGATTTTACACATAAAACTTATGATAAGCTCATAAAATACAAGGACTTATTCACAGCCATTGTGGCTTGTGGTCCTCAGGTCCAAAGAAAAGAGTGTCTGGTTTGGGCACTTTATTATGTCTCAGATGTCTGAGTTTTAACTGAAGAGACATTTTCCCTCTAAACTTCTCACAAGGTTTTATTTAAATGATTGTTCAAGGCACAAAGATGAAAAATTATTTTGCTTTTACAGAAACCAGAAGTTAAAGTGGAGTGAAGTTAAATTGTGAATCAGAGCTTTGTGATTTTCTTCTTTCCTCTCCCATGAATCATCTAACAACTCATCACATTTATCCCACTGAATTTTGGATGCAGGACTTTTACTCGTAACAGATTATTTTAACACAGTGACATTCATGCTTTTACTTAAAGGACCTCACTGCTTCTTCCACCACTGCTTCCCAAGTCCAGCTGTACAAGCAGCACTGTAGTCTTATGAGCTATCCTAACAGAGTTTTTGTTATCAAAGGGAGGATGTTGTGTGTGAGTTTGAACAAGGAGTGAAAACATTCCCTCCGCCTCCAAACATCACTGTGGTACATGGTGTACTAACCTGTTGCTTGTTACTGCTCAAAATCCCACAGCTGAGAATAACCAGGTCAATGAATAACAACTCTGCTGGACTGTTGGTTTAGTGAAGAAGGAGTGTAATCTATCAGAAACATCAGTGCAAACACTTCGAAAAGGTGAAACATAATTATAATCTCAAGTCAAGTCAAGTCAGATTTTATTTATATAGCGCCAATTCACAACAGAAGTTATCTCGAGACGCTGTACATATAGAGCAGGTCTAGACCGTACTCTTTATCTTATAAGATTTACAGAGAAAAACCCAACAGATCCCACCATGAGCAAGCACTAGGCGACTGTGGCAAGGAAAAACTTCCTTTTAAGAGGCAGAAACCTCGAGCAGAACCGGACTCAAGGTGGGCGGCCATCTGCCTCGACCGGTTGGGTTTAGACAGAAAGAGAGGGGGGTGGGGGAATGGGGTAGGAGAAAGACAACATTGCACATACACAGACTAAGTCAAAGTGTAAATAGTAGTAGTAATAATAATAATAATAATAATAATAGTAATAATTATTATTACAGCTAAAGGAATAATAATGACAAACGATGGTACATTAATAGCACTAACACTATCAATAACACTAGTAAATGTTTTAATTATTGTTGCATCATGGGTTGAGCTGGATCATGGGAGCAGCAGGAGACTCTCCAGCTCTGGAGGCAGAACCCTGCAGTGAGAGACAGTAGAAGAGAGAGAGAGAGAAGCACAGCCTGGGCAGTAATGTGCTTGAGGGAAGAACACACAGTTAAAGTGATGCAGTGATATTAAGACAGTTAATAATAATCTCGTCGGCAGGACATCATGGACAACATTTACTAACTATTAATCTTAACTGATGCATTGAGACTGACCCAACCCGCCAAGGAAAAAATGGTATCCTGAAATAGGAACCAGAATAATGTGCTAGTTAAAAGTTAAGGCATAAAGATGAGTTTTTAGTTTGGATTTAAAGGCCTCAACTGAGTCAGCCTGTCTAATATCACTAGGGAGGTTGTTCCAGAGGAAGGGGGCCCGATAGGAGAAGGCCCTGCAGCCTGCTGACTTCTTTTTGACTCTAGGGACAGACAGCAGCCCTGCACTCTGAGAACGCAGAGCACGCGAGGGAATATAAGGGTTAAGAAGATCAGACAGGTATGAGGGGGCTAGCCCATTTAGAATTTTATAAGTCATTAAGAGAACTTTAAAGTCTGATCTAACATGAATAGGGAGCCAGTGAAGGGAGGCTAGAACTGGGGTAATATGGTCAAACCTTCTCGATTTGGTCAGCATTCTAGCTGCAGCATTCTGAACCATTTGCAGACTTTTAGTGCTAGTACGCGGTAGTCCTGAAAGCAAAACATTACAATAATCCAGTCTAGAGGAAACAAAGGCATGGACTAGAATTTCAGCGTCTGCCATGGAGAGAAAAGACCGAATCCTAGCTATATTGCGTAGGTGAAAAAAGGCGGTCTTTGTAATGTCTTTAATATGCTGATCAAAGGAAAGATCTCCTGTGCGATATTTCATTTGGTATCATATGTTCATGAGCAGTTGTTGTTCAGTGATGACAAAATACACAGCACATGTAGGGGGTGCTCAGTTTAAACTTTATAGATAATATTTTAACTTTTTGACCTTGTCTACTTTGGGGGATTTTATGCTTACAGTTCAGCTGAAGAATGACATGCCTTTTGTGACTTTGAGGAAATTTTCTAACCTCTTCCCTTTTCTTAATTTGTACAGAAAATATCATTTTCAGAAACCTGTACTCAGCTTTACTGTAATTGCCCAACTTGAGTATATGCCTTGTTACTTCCCACTGCTGCACATGAGACACTGTTTAAATCTGACAAACTGCACAGATATGAAGGACTTGAACCACTAAATGTCTGTGGGTTGTTTGAGCCAGAACAGGATCCTCTGTAATTCGACTCTCCTCTGTTTAGAGGGACAAATAGGGGCTAGTAGATGGATGGCCTTGGGCTCTCCCCCCTGCAAATATGAAAATGCCTCGCTAGCAGAGTCTCTACAAGTCTGCAGGATGTTGATATTATTCTGCCTCTGACAGGTCCATGCAGGGCACCATTCTCATCCACACACAATATTATATGCCGACATGGAAACCAGCTGCTGAAAAACCTCAGAGCCACCAGACTATCTCTAATGTGTCCCTGGAGCATTAGAGCAATTACTAACCTTCATAGCTTTATATAATGCCCAAATTATGTGTGATGGAGGATCAAGTAGACAGTTTTAAAACAGTAAACAGTTTTTGCCATTATAAAATGTAAGATCAAGTCCCAGCCTTCACTATTTATCAAAAGAGTAAATAGTATAATAGAATATGTAGATTCAAACCTCCAGGAGGGTGGGTGTGGGTATCATGTAGACCTAATTTTTAAGGGTTCATTACTCAATATTTCTGTATTAACAATAGATCAGATGACTGTTTGTAATGTGAAAAAGGTTGTGTTTAGTGGAGAATCATCCCCTGACCTCAGAGCTCTGCAGTGTCTTTTGGCTCATTGTTTTAGTTTTCTGCTCCTAAACTGTTTTGGTTGTGAAAAAGCTCTAAAGATCCACTTTACACCACTTTGCGCGCTACAAAAAAAGGCAGCAGTTTCTCCAGCTCAGTTTGACTGAAGAATTACATGCTCTGTGGCAAATTGAGGAAATATTCTAAGCTCTTCCCTTTTCTACAGAAAATGTCATCTTTAGAAATTCTGTCATCAAGCTAAAACAAGGCTATTTTTCATAGTCCTGGAAAATGTTCATTATATATATATATATATATATATATATATATATATATTTCTACTTATCAGCAATGATATATTTTACTTTGAAAGTAGTCATCAGACAGTTACATGTAAAAACGTAGAATATTTCCACCACTTTACTGTCTTTCAGCTCATTGTTTTTTGGTTTTCTGCTCCTAAACTGTTTTGGTTGTGAAAAAGCTCTATAGATTCACTGCACATGCCCAGCACCAAACAGCTGACAGACAATGTCAGTGAGTGGGTGAACATTTAACAGCCAAAGATATTTAGCTTTGGTATAAACAGCGTGGGAGGAAAAATCCACAAAAGGCAAACAAATCGTGTTTATTTCATAAGCAACGGCAGGCAAACATCACTTTTATTTTAAAAGCGAGCCATAATTTAATGAGCCATGGGGGTGAAATTAAATAAATTTACAAATGAATGTTATCATGACAGTAATTTGTATCAAGGCTGATGAGTTATCAATAACTTAAACATTTACTTTAGGATGTGAATGACTCAGTATGCTTTTTATGTCAACAACAACACAGAAAAACAAAGCTTGTGTATTCAGGGACGGAGCTGTCCTTAAAGTGCAAATGAGTAAACATTTCATTTCTATGATCAAAGGTAGTAATTTACTCTGCATGTCCAGAACACACTCATGCACACAGGCTCACACTCTAATTATGCTCTCATACACACACACACACACACACACACAAACCAAGCATCCTGTTCATTAATATCCCTGTAAACACAAATAAACAGATTTTCCTGAATAATAGCATGGAAAGAGAACACATTAACATCTGTAGGCAGGACAGTGAAAGTGTGGGCTCTTGTAGAGTTGTGTTGACATGTTGCATTTTTTATCCAACCCACCCACAAAAAGAATCTAAAATTTATTGGGATATCAATGTACATACATTACATACATTTACATACATTTCTCTATGGAGTCTGATGTTGTGCTACAGTGAACAGTCATGCCCATTTTTAAAAACAAAACAAAAAGATGACAACTACACATCTAAAAAAACAAAACAAAACAAAAAAACGATGCAGTTTATTCATGCCACAACAAAGATTTATGTGCAGACTGTAGCACCACAGAGGAAGAAGACAGAAGCAGAGCTGTTTGTGATGCCAATTCTGTGTATGCCTTTAAAAACAGAGCAGGCATCTCTCTGGTTTGCTTATGGTGTGATTCATAAATAGAATCGCTCATGAACCACCAGTGGACAAAATTATCTGGGGCTAGTCCTATTTAGTTGGAAAAAAAAAGATCTCCTGCTCGCCATCTGTGACTGGAGGGGCCTGACGAGACCCGATAGAGGCAGTAATCAGTTCATCGGCAGCTCACGACCAAACGCTGCGTGTGTGTCATCTGCATGTCTGCATGTGTGTATCAGACTGGGGCTTCTCTCAATTCAGCTGCAGCATTGGTAGATCAACATGTGCTGAAGGACCAGTGGCTGGAATATAAATAAAAATGGATTCAGCACGTTTCATTTATTTATACTAAGTCGTGATTTATTTAAAAAATAACTGAATGAGTGCTGTGACCCAACAGAAAAAAACACTGGAAGTGTATTTTATGTGAACACAATCTCACTGCAGCTGAGCTCTTACTAAAAATATAAATACCATGGCAAGAGCATCAGTTGAAATTAAACCAATTGATTTCTTAAGTAGGACATTTAGTTACTTTGCTTTATTCAGACTTCTCACAGAAACGGGGGCAGCAGAGGCAAAGTTGTCAGAGAGGCCAAACTAGCTAGAAAAAAATAGTGTGCGGGGAATGGGAATTAGTAGCGCTCATCTAGTCCTCAACAGCTACTGCTGAGGTGCCCTTGTGCAAGGCACTTAACCCCCAGCTGCTCCAATGGACAGTGGCAGATAACAGGAAACATCGAGGTGTGAGAGCACAAAACTTTAGGGACATAAAGCACCTGAAAACAGCAAGCCTGTTGAGTTCAGTTTAGCTTCTCTTGGATACATGAGGGTGAAATCAATCCATATAAATATATTCTTATTGTCTGTACAAACACTGAGATGTCTGCACTGCATTGCTGGGTTTCAGCAGACAGAGCATCCAGAGGGAAACACAACACAGTTACTTATTTGAAAGTTATTTTCAGAAACATGTGGGTCACTGTGAGCATCTTCTGCCACAATGACACCTGCTAACACAGGAGGCTAGGCTCAGGGTGAGGTGGTACAGAGGGATATAAGGGGCTGCCAGTTTAAAAGAAAGCAGCTCGGGGCGATCACCTCCCACAGAGGTGCAGCGGCACATTTTTTGACATGTTTTCTTCTCCAAAGCCCCAGGCTTGAAGCTCCAGCCTGTCCTCCTCCTCCTCTCTATCATCATCCTCTACATCTCCCTCCTCGTAGAGACTGGGCTCCTCCACGGAGGTCTCCATGTTTGGGTTGTAGCGACCGAATGCCTGCGCCTCACTGTACTCATAAATGGTGGGGAGGCTGCTGCGCAAGCCGAAGCGCCGCCGAAGGGCCACGAGAAGCGGCTGTGGCACGGTGAAGATATCAACATTGTTGCCCAGGTCAATCCAGGCCAGGCTGGGGAACTTCTTGGGATCTTTTACAGTGTCTGTCAGGTCCTTCAGGATGGCCACTGTCAGGCGGTTGCCATTGACTGCGAGTATGGTGAGTTTTGGCAGGCAGCTGAGGTAAGGCAGCAGCAGCCGTAAGCTCTCATCCTGCAGCTCGGTGAAGCTCAGGTCCACGGCCGACACCGCGTCACTGCTGCTCTGGAGGTAAAAGGCCACACGGTGGACGTCTCGGCCAGACAGTGGGATGCCTGACAAGTTGACCACATCTCCTGACAGTTTCTTCTTCAGGGTGGTCTTCAGACTGTGTGTGAGACAAAACAGAGTTCATGTTGTTTACAAGTTGAATCTCTGAGGCACAAAATTGCCATCTGTTAGTGTTAAAAGTGTGCAAATTCTTCAGCATTAGCAGTCAGTTTTCCAAATGTGTGTAAAGACAAATGATCTTTACTTAATGATACTGAGGTTATTGATTTAAAAGGCTCTTGTAATGGGGTACCACACTGTCCCA
Source organism: Lates calcarifer (assembly GCF_001640805.2). Taxonomy (NCBI): domain Eukaryota; kingdom Metazoa; phylum Chordata; class Actinopteri; family Centropomidae; genus Lates; species Lates calcarifer. Next base: position 14,318 of record NW_026117983.1, read on the forward strand.
CAAGCGGAGGGAAACTGCAAAGTATGCAAAAAAGAAACAGCATCCAACAGTAAAGTGTAGAGGGTGTAGCAATCAATAATGTAAAGAAGAGAATTTGCATTTAAATGTGTCTTGGTCTGAGTCCCTCAAGCAACAAATTCTGTCTCCTGGGCTGAATGTCATCCACTGAAAGGCGCCAGCTGTTTTCAGTTTCGGGTGTTGCTTCTCTCCTGTAAAGCCATCTCTAAGCCAGCGTTAAGTCTCTAAGTACACATCAACCATCAAAGACTACAAATGAATAAAAAAAATGACAAGAATTAGAGTGAATAAGGTAAACATAAACATTTTAACCTCCTGTCCGGCCTAATTAGAAATAAATGTGTCATCTTCTTTTGAGCTGGGGTTGTAGTTGCACCCCTGGGGTATATCTCATTTTCAGAGATTCACGAGAGAGATTCATCATAGATTTTTAAAAATCAGCTCACTTGTGTCTGGGTGAATAAACCACTTGAGTTGGTCTACAAATTAAAAAAACAAGAGAATTCACTGCTGATATCCCCTTTTCTGATGTTGTACCCAATCAACATCACATAAAAACTGTCATAAAATATGGTAGCAATAAACAGAGAAAAGTTATAGTCACTCCATTGATTCTGAAAATACCAAAATGGACTAATAGCGCACATCCTGCCCTTAAAGAAAAGTTTTATTGGATTTACTTTCTTGCTTAGACTCAGATGAGAGAGTTGATACACTCCTGTCATGTCTACTGTGTCTACTAATTTTGTTTACAATTGTCCTCTTTAAAATGCACTTCAGTTCAGTCCTTATACTGTATATCTTGAAATATGAATATGAATTTGGTAATTTTTGGCATCAGTATGGAGAAATGTGGGTTTTCCAAAATATACTGAAATTTCCTCTGTTTTGAGTCGACATTGAACTTCTCATGTCCGCCAGGTGTCTATTATCAGCCAATCAGGTCAAGTCGGGATTTTGTACCCTACCGGATTCTTAAAGGGGTGGGACTAAACTCAGAGCGATGAGACAGGGGGGTCTGAGCAGAGAGGTGCTAGGTGCTGTTTGTAGGTCCATTAAACTGTCAAATTAAAGTATTTCATCCAAGTTAAGAGTCGGTGTTGTTCTAAGAGTGTGAGAATGAGCAGTGTTTGTTGCGGGTTAAAGTCAGTAATATTGCTACATTAACATAAACACCACAGCCGCGCGTGGACTGTTTTTAGCTAACTAGCTGTCGCTCTCGCGCCTGTAGGAAGCACGTTTTCCCCCCACTAAGCCCTCGAGTGAGTATGAATCCGGAAACTGCAATAATATGGACATTTGTTGTTAACAGACAAGAAGTTTATTAGAGTTTGTGATTTTTGTCGATAGTGTGCTTCGGACGCTACCGCACATGCTGCTGCAGTATAGGTGCTCAGGACCTGCCACTGCCAGAGAAACCTGCATTTTGCGCGTGGACCAAGACTCAGACGGGTTTTCTTCATCGTCCAGCTAACCACTGACGAGAGGTTTGAGTTGATTGTTACTAACAGCTTTCTGCCATCTCCAAGGAACAGTGAGTACGGACAATATTTACCTTGAGGATTTCATACGACCTGCAACAACGCACCAACGTGGATGGTACCACTGAGTAACTAAATTGGGTTGTTAAATAAATATTTTTCAATTACTGTATTGAATCTTTGTGTTTTGACATTTGGCCATGTTTAGCTGTCATGTAATTTAAGTGTGTTGATGCTGTTATTTAAAGTAGAAAAAGAAATAAGGGCTGTAACGTGTTAAGTGTGATGCATGGGAGTTAAAGCTCATAATAACAGTATAGGTTTTCCAAAAAGCACCTCTCTGCACCCTTGTCAATCATGTATTTAAATTTGTGTCTGTTTATATTTTAGTAGCCCTTATCAGTTCACCTTCCAGAGTGTAAACAAATAATAAGCTTGTGTCAAAATATGAAGCTATCGCTAGTGGCCAGCTAGCTTAGACATAGCTGGTCACATTAAGCCCCATGAATTGTGTTTTTTCACTTTGATTTTGTACAAATCAAACAAGATACAGTGTGTTACTTAGTGAGCTACTGTTTTGGTACGCAAAGCTACGTTGCTCAAGTAATGGTTGTACCTTTATAGTTCCTGTGCATGCATAAGAGTTGAAACAATCTTCTCATTTAACCCCAAGCAGGGGAAGCAAATACACATATTTTCCAAAAATGTCAAACTTTTCCTTTAAGTCTTGTCAGAATTGATAAATGTCTTTGAAGATAATATGTGGTACAGACAGGAGGATAAAAGGGTAGATGATGGACGCACGGACACACTGTAGAGGGACAAAACTGGGTGAGTGATAAAGGCGAGTGATCACCTGTTTCAGTCCAAATGACTTAAGACAACAGGTGTGAAGTGAATCCATCTTCAGGAAAAGTACTACTGTAACTATCACATCTGTCAGGTTGGATCATTGTATCCTTCACTGTCTCTGAAAGCACTGGGCAATATGAGACAAAATGTTCTCCTTATACCAGAATGTAGTGAAATATGCATAAGCACTATAAGGCATCTGCATGCATGTCATGGTAGCACTGAAGTGTTAAGGCAGAGTTTACTGCAGTGTGTAAGTCCCTCTTGTTTTTATTGGCACTTTATACTTGGAAGGAGTCAGAGGGAAGACATCTGTCAAACAAATGATAATAAAGTGGAAGCGTGGGAGACTTTGTTTAAAAAAGCTGACAAACAGGCGAGAAAATGTTGTGTTTAAAACTGGCCTTAGGTTTATCTTCTCTTTGTCTTAGTCCCGTTTGCCTTTGCTTGTCCCTCTGTTTCCTCAGCACAGTAAGGATTATCCCCGCATCTCTCTCTGCTCTCTGGTCTGTTAGGAGCCTCATAAATCGCAGGCTGCGCTCTTTACATCAGTCACCCTCTCTGCTCGGTTAAGAGAGAGAAAAAGATCTGTAGCACACCAGGGCTGTGATTCACAAGATTATTGATTCCAGGAGTAGGCTATAATTTCATCTCTCCCTCCTTCATATCCTCACTCTTGCTCACTGCCTCTCACTTTCTTTCTCTTTCTATTTCTTGGCCTTTTTTCTTTTTTTCCTCATGCAATCTTACTGTCTCTGTTGTTCTGAATTTGATATGCTGAAGCACCTGTATTCACTCTCTCTTTTATCCTTTGTGAATGGCTCACTTGAAAGGTTATGGAATTAAAACAGGATTTTGGTCACTTAAGGCCCAAATAATTATGCACAGATTAAAATATTAACATCAGTTTTCATGTGAAAATGATTCCTGTAGTTTTTTTAAATCATCATTTTTTGGTTTGGTATATTAGGGTCGCAACTATCAATTATATCATCATTATCAATAATCTTTCAATTAGTTTCTCCATTAATTGATGAATAATTTAGTCAAATGATTTGTGTGCTGGGGTTTCAGGTCCGTCTAAAAAATTGCAAAAATAAATTTAAGGTCTTGTGGGTATCTGTAGGCCCCTAAAAATATTCAAAATCATCATTCCTTTTGTGACCATCTGTAGATATATGCTACCTGCAACAAAGTAGCTGCTAAAAATAGATTTTTTTTTTAGGGTTAACAAGCCAAAATGCCAGGGAACCACAGGTTTAGTCCTTAAAATGACAGAAAAATACTGAAAAATGTCCATCATCATTTCCAGCTGTCTCAGGTGACCTCTTCAAATAGCTTCTTTTGTCTGACCAACAGTGCAAAACCTAAGGATATGCAATTAAAATAGCAAGTCCTCATACTTAGGAAGCTGAAATCAGTAAATGTTTGATCTCCTTTGCATGACAAACTCCTTAAAACAACTGACAGATTATTAAATTCATGTTTAATGATACATTTTCTCTAAGTTCAACTAATAGATTCATTGACTTCTGTGTCATTGTAGTTTTTTAAAAATTCTGGGAAAGCCTTACTGCTTCTGCAGCTTCTTGGCACACTGACTACTCTTGTGACTTCAGAGGATTTACTGTACTGCTGTGCAGCTTATGCACTTTACTGTAATGAAACCGATTATTAGCATCGACTTTTGTTCTCTTATTTATAGGAGGGTTTCCCTGCCTCTGCTGGAGCCCTGCCCTCTCACCTGTATGCTTATACATGTGTGGGAAGAGCTAGTCCATGTGACAGGAAGGGCAGGGCCTGTAGCTGAGTGGGTGATGCAGTCGGAGGGTGGGCTCTAATGTGCTTTTAATGAGACTGAGTAAAGACAACTTCAGACTTCCTTCCAAATCCGGCGCACCCGACTACGTGGGCGCACTTCCACCTACAGGCTGCTCGGCTGGGCGCAGGCCGAGGGCACAGCTAGCATTTCTAAAGCCACAGTGTAAACTCTAGTCCATCGCCATGAAATGATAACAACATAAACAACAAAATGTCTCATCTCACTCCTCTCTGATGTGGCTGCCATGCTCGTAGGCAGTGGTGCATATCCTCTTGGACCAGTACAGACACAAACAACTTCAAAGGATAGTCAACCCGCATAAACATGATGCGAAACAAGAGCGTCCCCTGTACTGAGACTCATTTAAAAGCAAACAACTGAGACAAATCCATCTATTGACATCCTCAGGAGCAACTGATACAACAGTGCAGGAATCTAATAAGAACTGACTCTCATGTGTCAAACTATTGGCTGCTTAAATGTGGGTTCAGGCAGACTGTCTAATTGCTTTTCATAGCCTGTCTTTCCTTGGGGATGTTGTTAACTTTTACGCACTGAACAAGGGTCCTTGCTGTTCTATAGTTATGTAAACCCCAGAGGTAGGAAATGAAACATCTGGGATTTGTGATGTTGAAATGGAGTGCAGGGAAAGAGTTGCGCTTACGGAAAAGGTCAGAGCAAAACCAGAGGATGTGTCTTTTAATGAAGCATGATTTTTAGAAACTGAATTTTTGAGGGATACACTGCTGAAGAATTAGTGATTCAGTCTGTATTTAAACTGCCCTGGATGGAGTTCACACCAGATAACAAACCTACAGTGGCTTGATCTTTCTCGCAGGCTGCCAATGATGATACAGAGATTTATCCAGACAGACTCAGCTGCCCAAAGACAACTGTAACAACTGCACACACGACACATCTCCTCCAGCAGTGTCTATTTATGCAGCATAATGGAAATGTGTTTTAACAGTATAACACAATATTTACACTTTGCTTGTTTGCACTGTTATTTACCACATAGATTATTGTATTGTTCCATCTTTAATCTCTTTGTGCTATACATCCCCAGACAAGATAAAAGCTTCTTCATTATAGGTCATGGCAGATCCATTGATTTCTGTATTCGCACTCATTTTTTAACCCAGGCCCAGTGCCACTCATTGTCGGTGTATTTGGTCTCTTTTGATGTTACAAAAGTTAAGTGCTCATTGTCGGCGTTATCCTCTCCTTTGCTTTTCTGCTAATCAATTTCCACTCGAATGCAACCAAACCCTTCCTACACTGAACCAGGAGATTGGAAATGAAGAGGTGATGTTTCAGAAAGGGCTATGAGTGGCATATATTCTCCTAGATTGCAGTACAGTGACATTTTTTTTTTTTTTTTTTACAATACTTCAGTATTCTGCCACCAGGGTGAGTTAAAAGCAAATGGCAGGAGAAACTTGTAATCTGCCCACCCACATAGAATACACTTTCCCCTTCATATACTCTCATGAATCAGTAATACATCAAGAGACCGGGGGGGTGTTAAAGATTATATTCCTTTCCTCCTGTTCAGTTACTATGTGATTTAATGTAACAATGGGCAGTGAGTGTGAAAAGACTGTCTGGCTTGGTAAAACAAATATATTTAATTGTTTGATTTCTTTACTGCAGCGTCCTCCCACAGTCTGAAGACATGCTTGGGTTAATTGATGACTCTAAATTGCCTGTGAGTGTGAATGGTTATTTGTCTTTATATGTCAGCCCTGCGATTGACTGGTGATCTGTCCAGGGTGTACCCTGCCTCTCGCCCAATGTCAGCTGGGACTGGCTTCAGCTCCTTGCAACCTTTAAAGGATAAACAGTATAGATAATGGATGGATGGATGTTTGACTTGACTTTTCCTGAGAATTCACAGTCTTTTCAGCACTGCTGTATGTTCACAGAGACTTCACTACAGCTACCCGGGTTGATGACTTTATACTCCAGACATACTGCGTACAGGGTTCATAAGTTGTAACTAATGGATTCAAGAAATATAGTACAACATCTTGGGATATGTGCTTTTTGTGCTGTGTGTGCCTCTGACACTAATGAGAAGACTGACACCACTAAGATTGCTGCTAAGAAATATTTCTATAATCAGTCAATCTGATCATCATTTTCTTGATCCATTTATTTATTTTATAAAAAGATTTATAATCCAACAATGAATTTACAATGACATACTGTAAAACAAAAACATGGAAAAAATATTGGAGAAGCTGAAATTAGACAATGATTGGTGTTTTATGCTTGAAAAATGGTAAACTGATTCCAAAAATTCCGGCTGATTAATTTTATTTAGATTAATTGATGAATTGACTAATTGTTTCAGCGCTAAAGCTCACTAACAGTTTATTTGTTTAAGCTAACAAAAGGCTTTTTTTAATTCTTCAAAAGAAAGCAAATTAGCACACTTGCATAATTGTGAAAGTATTTCTTCACGGTTTTATTGATGTGAATAAACCAGCAAAATTAAAAGACAGTGGAAGTTGGTTAACAAAGCTAATGCTAGAGGAGGATATATGCTGGCCTGGCAACCCAAAAGATGTTCTCATTATTCATGATTTAGGCTATTGCTGATCCTTAAATTGTTACTAAATCTTTTATCAACCATTAAAAATATTTACAACTTATGAACTCTTTCTAAAATATACCTTATTAGGTGATTGTCTCACAGTCAGCTTGATAGAAATGGTTGTGAAATATTTTATATCTAGGAATAATAATAATAACTTCAGTGTATCACGGAGCCGATCAGATAATATATAGTATCTCAGGAGAAACTCTTTCTCCTCCTCCACAAATTCAAATCTATTTCCTGCTGAGCATGCAGAGACTCTTGACTCATTTCAGGGGAATGAAATAAAAGCACTTGAGAAACACTGGTTGTGGATGCTGTTCCACAGACCCGTGGGATTGGTCAGATCAATGTCTGCTTCATCAACGCTTTGGTCCTGACTTGTTTATTCCTTAGATCGATCTGAGCTGTTTTGCCTCCAGGCATCTGTATAATACATGTGCAGTAGTCTGGCATGGCCGTGGGAGAGCCTTGAGGGTCCAATGTACAAACTCATGCTTGAAAAGTGAGCTGGTAAAGGACTGCTTCTTTGTTTCTGTGCTTGTGTTTTATCTGAATGTGCCATCAGGCCTGGGCTATAGAACCAGTTTGTTTAACTCAGCTCAGTTTTAGCATCAAATATGTGACTCTCACACTTCAGGACAGTTTGGCCTGTGTTAATGAGAACCCTTTACAGTCACTCTGGGCAAAAAATGTAGTTAAATATGCCATTTCTCAACTGTGCGCCTGTCACACTGATACTACAGTTCTGTAGAAAATGTACTGGGAAACATGAAAGTGGTGATTGCATATACTATCCAATGTCCTCTAGTTTCATGGGATAATGGCACATTTTCTGGGAAGGAAAAATAGCCTCAAAGCTCATTTGGATTTGGATTAAATTTCAGTGAAACATTTAGCGGATGGGGCGATTAAGGCTTCCTCCATTGTACGTTGTCAATGGAGCAGCTCCGGGCAGTGCAGTGTTTTGACATCTCAGATCAGTCACTTGGTTCTTGGAAACTTTGAATTCAGAGTTTTGGGGGAAAGTAGCAATGCTGATGTCAACACAGAGTGAACTGAAAGCAGTGATAGGAACATGGCACATGCGCCCTTAAAAATAAAAAGGGAATCTATCATAAAATGACACAAATCATTAAAATCAGGGCCAAATCCCTTAAAGTACTCCCAACTTCTACGCAGACAAGTCAAATCCTTGAGGATGTAGCACAATTAGTTCCCACCAGTCTTTTGTACAGATGTGAAGGTGTAGTTTTAACTAGCACATAAGACAGAAAAAGGGGGTCTAGTGAGTGCAGCAACTGTTAATCCTCCTTCATACTCCTCTCATGGGCTCTTGGGGGCATGAAT
>NW_026117984.1:0-24404 GCF_001640805.2 Lates calcarifer
AATTAAGTAGTGAACCAGCTGGCTTATGATGTAGGCTACTAAGTAACAATTTCCTCCCCCCTTAGCTAAGCAATGGAGTGACATTGCATTTACTTGTGACTTCATATTAAAGCAATCATGATGTTGACTGTTAAGTCTATGTTTGCCATTGTAGCAAATGATCAAGAGGATCATTCAGAATTTCAAAGGAACCATCCATCTGTCTGTTTATTCATCCAACCACCCCAGCATCCTTTCCTTCCTTTTCCCTGCTTTTCTTTTTTCTCACGGACAGTATGACCTACTTAACACACCACAGTCTCCTTGGCAAGACAGCGGCTTCAAACTAATGGAGAGCTTGCCGAAACACTCTGCTATCTGACTTTTCTTGAACAAACAACATTTAACAATCACACAACAGTCTAATTTACTTAAAACTTATTTTATTTCTATGGATGTATCCCTGAAGCATTCACCCAATAATAATAGGCAGTACCATGTTATGGAACACTCAATATGATTAAGAAGTTATTTAAGGCATATCTGTGTCACACTATACACCCACCAAACACTGTATCTAGAACACTGCAAACCTGCATTCATGACATTATCCAAAGAACCAGCCATGTGGCAGCAGCACAGTGAATAAGGCCATCCAGGCACAGGTCAGGAACTTCAGTTAATATTCACATCAAACATCATAATGGGGAGTGACTTTGACTGTGACATGATTGTTGGTGCTGAACAGGCTGGTTTGAATATTTCTGAAGTGCTGATCTCCTTCATGCAAAACAGTGTCCATATAGTTTGAAAAAAGAAGCATCCAGTGGGTGGTAGAAACACTTCGTTGATGAGAGAGGTCAAACTAGTCTACATTTTGAGTCTTTTGACAAAAATGCATATTAGTTTTAGTCGAATTTTAGTCATTAGATTTTTGTTAATTTTAGTCTAGTTTTCATCTGAGATGTTCTCATTTGCATCATACACTTTTTTATGTCCTCTAAACATTTTGGCTACAACTATCACCATCTTTTTCATAGTTACCATGGTTACAGGTCTCTATTGCAAGGTGTCCATGTCACTGTGCTCTGCAGTAATACACACATTGACTAACCTCAGAAAATACACTTCATAGCATTTTCCTGTACGTTTTGAACAGAGCCATTCTCTTTAATCTAATCTAGCACTACCACTACCTGTGTTGTTCATGACTGAAAAACTGTTCATGGCCTGGGTTTGGTTTGAGATGAGTAACACTGATTTTTGTTTAGTGAACATCTGGAGGGAGATTTAGATGGTTACTGCTGGCATTAATCTCAGAAATTTAACAATTTTGATAGCAACAGGAAGTATAGTTGACTTAAAGTAATGTGGTTACATCCACATCCATAGCACTTGATAGCTACATTAGCTTACCTCCTCATTGTCATGTCTGGCTCTGCCCACAAAGGTCATGTCTCTTCTTTTTTTGTTTTCATGTTGCATTTTGGTCACTTACCTTCTCCTCATTTCGGCATCTACTTCCTGCCTCATGTGTTCCCGCGTCTGTGACTATCGACCCCTGATGTGTTGCACCCGTGTCTCTTTGTCTTAAGGTAAGATAGACTTTATGTATCCCACTTGTGGGAAATTCACATGTTACAGCACCAAGAAGCAAGGGTGACCAAAATAGAAAAAAAACAAAAAATATAAGAAAGGCACAGAAGTAACAAAGTTAAGGTGCAGCAATCAGCATTTAAAAAAGTCTCTGTAATAAATAGAAAATGTGCAGTTGTGAAATGTGCAGTCGTTATATAGGGAAAATGGTGATAATCATTGAGGTAGATTAAATTTGTGCAAAATATAGTGACCAGAAAGTGGAGTCCAAAGTTTCAGGTTTATTGTTGGGTCAGTCTGGTGTTGTACAGCCTAATGGCTGTTGGAATAAATGACCTGTGGTAGCCTCTTCCTTGCACCGCAGCAGTCTGTTGCTGAAGGAGCTGCTCAGGTCTCCCAAAGTCTCATGCAGGGGGTGGGAGGGCTTGTCCATGATAGATGTCAGCTTGACCAACATCCTCCTCTCACCCACCTCCTCAATGGAGTCCAGAGAGCAGTCCAGGACAGAGCCAGCACGTCTGACCAGCCTATTCAGTCTCTTCTGTCTCTCTCTTAGGATCCACAGCTCTAGCAGACCACTGCATAAAAAGATGGCAGAGGCCACCACAGAGTCATAAAAGGTCCTTAGCAGTGACCTGCACACTCTGAAGGACCTCAGTCTTCTCAGCAGGTGGAGACTGGACCTTCTTGTACAGGGCGTTGGTGTTGTGAGACCAGTCCAGTTTATTGTTGAGGTAAACACCCAGGTATTTGTACTCCTCCATGATCTCAATGTCCAAACCCTGGTTACAGGTTACAGTCCACTCCAGCTCCTTCCAGCTTCCCCCTGAGCAGAAATGGTTGGATGGTGTTGAATGCACTGGAGAAGTCGAAGAAGGTGACCCTCACAGTGCTCCCAGTGTTCTCCAGGTGTGAAAGCCATTTGTGCAGCAGGTAGATGACAGCGTCTTCCACACCAATGCCAGGTCTGTAGGCAAACTGCAGGGGATCCATCACATCACTCACTAGGTGCCGGAGGAGGCTCAGGACGATCCTCTCCATTGTCTTCATCAGGTGAGAGGTTAGGACTACTGGCCTGAAGTGTTTCGGCTCACTGGGATGCACAGTCTTAGGAAATGGGATCCACACAGGATGTTTTCCACAGGAGCGGAACTCTCTCCAGATGGAGGCTCAAGTTGCAAATGTGCAGAAAAACCCCACAGAGCTGATCTGAATAGTCCTTGAGCAGTCTGGCACTGATACCATATCAGGGCCCGTAGCCTTCCTCACCTTGATCATCCTCAACTCCCTCCTCACCTGGTCAGATGTGATGGAGAGGCAGGAAGGGAGGAAGGGGGAGTGACCCCTGCTGTGAGTGGCGTGAGGATCACCCTGGTGGAGTGTGTAGGGCGGTGGAGTGGGGTGTTGAAGGTGACAAAGGAGAGGGGATATGAATTTGAGGTGCCATTGTGTGGGTGAGGGAGGGGACAGTGACATAGTCGAATCTGTTGAAAAACAGGTTCAGTTCGCTTGCCCATTCTCTGTTGCCAGATTCTGGGCCTTGTCCACTGTCCTTGCTATGTCCAGAGATGGTTTTTAGGCCTCTCCAGACCTCTCTGGTGTTGTTCCCCTGAAGGCGCTCCTCCAGCTTCCTCCTGTAGCTGTCCTTGCCCCTTCTTATCTCCCACCTCAGCTCCTTCTGCATCCTCTTCATCTCCTCCTTATTCCCAGTTTTAAAAATCCGCTTCTTCTTGTTCAACAGGGTTTTTAAGTCTGGGGTCACTCAGGGTTGGTTATTGGAGAAACACTGCACCTTCTTTGTAGGCACAGTGTTCTCCACACAGACGTTTATATAGTCCGTGATGCAGGTTGTCAAGCTGTCAATGTCCTCAGCACCTCCCAATCTGTGGTGTCAAAGCAGTCCCTCAGAGCCATATAGGCCTCTTCAGTCCATCTCCTTACATACCTTTTGATAGGTGGTTGGTTATTTACCAAGGGTATGTAGGCAGGGACCAGATGCACCAGGTTGTGGTCAGATCGGCCCAGTGGGGGGAGGGGTGAAGAGCTGTATGCATCCTTGATGTTTGCATACAGCAAGTCCAATGTCCTGTTGTCCCTGGTGTTGCATTTCACATACTGAGTGAAAGTAGGGAGAGTGGAGGACAGGGAAGCATGGTTGAAGTCACCAGAGATCAGTAGCAGGGCCTGGGGGTATGATGTCTGGAGTTGTGATACAACACTGTGCAAGAGCTCACAGGCCACAGTGGGATCGGCTGAGGGGGGGAGGTACGCAGTTATAGCTATAACATGCGAAAACTCCCTCGGGATGTAGTATGGCCGCATGCTAACTGCTAGGAGCTCAATGTCCCTGTTGCAGAACTGCTTTACCCTGATGCAACCTGGGTTGCACCATCTGTCGTTCACAAACATCACAATGCCTCCTCCTCTCTTCTTACCACTCTCCTTGGCTTTCCTGTCCACTCTCACAAGCTAAAACCCGTCCAGTGAAACGTGCGAGTCCAGAGCGAGTTCATTCAGCCACGATTCAGTGAAGCCTCTGCCTGTTTTTTTTGTCTGCCTGTAGTGACTGCCTACCCATGTATCAGAGTTCATCACAAGGGGTTGCAATCCTCCATCAGCAGTCAAGTGTGTTGCTGTGCGTCGTAGATGAATTTAGTCCATAAATCTGTTTCTTCCAAGAAGGTGGAAGGTGTTTCTTACTGATGACAGTGGCACAGGTTAAGTGGCTAAATTATCTGCTGAACAAGAGATATTTTGGGTAGCAGGGAAAATGGTTTTGCTGATCAGGAGCTAGGGCGGCACGGTGATGCTGAGAGTGTGAATGGTCGTTTGGTCGTTTGATAGACTGGTGATCTGTACAGACTGTACCCCGCCTCTTACCCAGTGTCAGCCTTTAAGGGTTATAGTTTCACTTTCATTAGGAAAAATAGGGTGTCAACAAATAGTTTTTCTTCATAATGTTCCTTAATGAATGGAGAATGGCCAGCCTGGTTGGAGCTGACAGAAAGGTTATGGTAACTCAGATAACCACCGTGTGGTGAGCAGAAAAACATCTCAGAATGCACAACACATCAAACCTTGTGGTGGATGGGATACAACAGCAGAAGACCATGTTAGGTTCCACTGCTGTCAGCCAAGAGTACAAATCTGAGGTTGCAACAGACACACTTGACCACTCAGTGTTCTGTGAAAATTTTAAATATAGTTGAAATAGGCTAAAAAAAAAAAAAAAAAAAAACACATTTGGTAAATTCACGAATGATTATCTGTGATTTCCATACTATACTATGAGCAGGCTCTTATATTCAACATTCTTACATTTATCATGCATGATAATTCAGTCATTTTAACTGAATGTTAATATCAAAAATACAGATTCAGGTTTACACACAAACACTCCAGAGTTTCATTTATATAATCATAATAATGAAATATTTTGGGGGCACTCTCTTTACTGTTTTGGACTATGCTATCTGTAGCTGCTGTGAGTGTATAAAATCACTGTTTTAGTGTACTTTACCAAGAAATTGTTAAAATGGAATAATTATTTGAACCTCATCAGACATAGTTTAATAAGTGATTAGCACCACCCAAGATGTAAAGTCAGTACAATGATTCTTGTATCCTGTATGTAGAACAAACAAGTATAAATCCCGTCAAGAAGGACAGTGTCTATAACCTCTAGCCCTCTGTTTTGTTCTGTTTGTGTGTGTGTATTTGTACCGTCTGTATTTAATCCTATTAATCATTTTTAATTTGTATTTTTACATAAAGGTTAATTACTTGCTCATTGTGGTACATGCTAACAGGCTAATCTCAGTAAGACTGTAGCAACCGCTAAACCAGTAGGCCACCCTTCAATTAGGCTGGAGAGTGATACTGTTCTGTACCTAGAGAACCACAAGCTCAATCTCTGCAATTTCCCAATGTGTCCATCAACAGTCATGTATCCTAAAAATGGCCTGGAGGAAAGAACTGATCCAACCAGTGAACTGCTCTCAACTAAAATGTTAACTGAATGCATCGAATTATAAAATAAAATGTAAAGTGTTTTCAGAGAAGGGGACTACCCACAAACGACACGTGATGTTACATCACAAGTCTGAAGGATGAGAAATTAGATACCTTCATAAAACTTCTTACAGCCAGCAGCAGCTTTTTCTAATGTTTTTGTGCTGTGTGGAATCATTTGATATCTGATGACATGTCACAAGCTTTTAGTCTTAAAATTGTCTTGTTTGCTGCCTGGCCAATTATATTATTGTGTGTCATAGGCTCTCTGAACCACCCATCTGGGACCAGGTTTCTACTGCAGTCATCCACCGTTCCTACCAAATATACACTAACAGTCCAATCTACTTAAAGCAATATGAGTCCAACTGTGATTATTTCCAAGGTAAGTTAAACTTTTGTAATCAGAAATCTACACTACTTGTCACTCTTTGAGAGAGCTCTCAACTTTTCACAGCAACAAAGATTCTGCTGGGAGAACCAATCCTTCCTTAATGCACTCATACATGAACATTAAGAAATAGTAAAATCAACAAGACCATAAGCATGGCACACAAAGAGGGGGTTGGGTTGGAGGGAACTGCAACAATGACCAGCATGGATGTAGCTGCATTAGCACAGGAGTAACAAGAAGTGTCAAGTTATAATGGCTTTGCTTTACACTTGAATTCGACATCACTTGTCAGCTGGTAGACTGATGAATGAGCCAGTGATATGAAGCATGAAAGAATCTGCTGATGCAAGTCAAATAATGTTAAGCTCCTTGTATCAGGACACTTCTCTACAGAGTATTATCACATCTATATCATGGTCACTTACTAAATGTCAGAGTCAGACAGACAAAACTGGACCCACAGAGCAGACCAGAGACAGTAGGATGAGGTGAGGCAGTTTATTCACAAGAATAAGTAAAGGCAGGCAGAAGTACAAAATCGCAAGGCAAAAACTGGGTCTCAAGAAACAAACTAGGTCAAAATCACGACGAACTAATCACAGGGAAAATGCCAGAAAGCTACACACTAGGATGCAGACAATCTGACAAAGACACACTGGGGAAACTGGCTTATATACACAGGAGGGGAGGAGATAATGAGACACAGGTGAAATCAATGGGGCAATCACACATAGGGGAAGACAAGACACCTAAAATGAACACACACAGGAAGTAAGGAAAACCAAAAGAATAAAACAGGAAATCAAAACAAACTACACAGTAAAGGGACTGACACTAAAGATAAAAAATGGAAGCTGTGTTCAAATCATCATCTTTTTTTTTTTTTAATCTAGCAAGGTAGTGTGAAAGTTCTATGCACCTGCTGGTCCCTAAGTCTATTTTGGGCATTGACTCTAAACAGTCATTGAAAATATTTGACATGAACTTTGTAAGAGTTGTCCTGATGCAATTTTTAACTTGCAATCCATCAGAAACAAGATATTCCATGCACAAAATAACAGCAGCAGCTTGTAGCATATTCTCACACTGAGAGTACTTAGAAGACTACAACTGACAGTTCTGTGTAAAGTAATAGTGACATACACATAAAATATATTTACTATTTTTTTTTTAAACTCATGGGGGATTACTTTCCTTGTTCCAAAAAAAAGTGAGTTGATCTCATTTTACACCCGTTTTAATTTGTGCAGGAGAATTTTAAGTGGAAACTGCAGTGTTGAATTTATCCACAACTCTGCATCACAGCATATTTTTTTAAAATGCAGTAGAGAGCAAAAACTGTAGGGGGCATGTCTTTGTGGCTGTGCAGTATGTGACAGAGAGAGAGAGCACAAACTACAAAGTACAGGAGAGGGAAGATGTTTACTTAGTAACCCATCCCATTTATGGGATATGAATGTGTACAGACCTTCAGTCAAGCCTGAGCCACAACTAACTATAAACTTTATTAAAGGGGAAAGTTTTAAGCTAACACTTAAAAGTGCAGAGGTTGTCTGCCTTCCAGACCCAAACTGGAAGAAGGCTCAACAGCTGAGGAGCCTGATAGCTGAATGCTCTACCTCCCATTCAACACTTGAAAACTCTGGGAAGCCTAGCCTAACCTGCATTTTAGGAGCAGTGTTCCAGTGGGATTATAGGGTACTATGAGCTCTTTAGGATATGATAGGGCCTGACTATTAAGGGATTTGTAGGTGACAAGTAGGATTTTAAATTCTATTCTGGATTTTACAGGGAGCCTATGTAGAGAAGCTAACACAGAAGAAATATGATCTCTCTTCCTAGCTCCTGTCAAAAAAAAAACGCAAAAACTGCAGTGTTTTGGATCAGTTGGAGTCTTTAGAGACTTTTTGGGGCAGTCAAACAATAATGAATTGCAATAGTTTCATCAGCCTTCATTGACATTTATAGTTGAGTATCATCTGCACAGTAGGTAATTTATGGAGTGTTTCCTGATAACACTGCCCAAAGGAAGCATATACAGTATAAGGTGAATAGAACTGCTCCTAGCCCAGAACCTTACAGAACTCCATGTCTTTGATCCCTGGTGTACTTATAAAGCATGTGGAAAGGGCAAAATGGGAAAACATTAGCTTTAACGCCATGTCAGTGCAGTTGCAAGTAGCATAAATTATCTGTCAATTAGCCTCTCTGTCTTTTCTCTTTGTCTCCGGGCATCTCTCTCTCAACTTCTTCTCTGTGTCCCTCTACTCACCTCCCTACCCTCTCATCTTCTTTTGTCCTCTTGTCTCTCTGTCTTCAACACCATTCTTTCATTTCTCTCTCACACTTGTCTCTGCTGTCAAAGTGTATTAAAAGTAATTTAGCAAACTTGTTACATCTTCTTTATTTCATCTTTCATTTTGGATTTTAACTATGGAAATGTGTCTCAAACAGTACATGAGCATGAGTGTTTTTTATTCAATAATGTATTTATGCAATAATATACTATGACGCTAATTATCCCTGGTTTGTGTTGACATCATCCTAATCCTATCCTATCTGGTCTTCCTCTCTTATCTTCATCACCTTCTCTCTCTACCTCCTTGTCTTGTGTATATCTCTTCCCTTCCCTCCCCTTCTTTTCATTTTCATTTGTGTCAGTGTAGAACGTAAACCTTTACACAAACTGAATTGAATGAAAAGCATTTCAACTTTTGTTTAAAGCTTATCAGTTTGTTATTGGGTGGACAAAACTGATGTTAGCCAACTGGTTAATTATTTCACTGAAGTGAAATTAACTAGCCAGCATCATTATGGATGGCAGCTGTTTAACATAGTGCGACTGTAGCTCTTGGTGAAATGTCTGTTCACAGTTTGTTGACATAATCAAAAAACCATTGTGTTGAATAAAGATTTTGTGAGACAGATAGTTCACACACACAAATAATGACGCAAGTAAACTGATGAGAAAGTCTTGACATTATACAATATCTTTGCAGCACCAAAGCAGAGTCATTTTAGATTAGTTAATTCATGTTTATATAGACCTCAGAAGAAGCAACAAGGTCCAGCCCTAAGTGACACGAGGAATGCAGTTTAACAAAGGACATGCATTTTGGTCATTTTGTTAACAAGTGTTACTGTTAATAATTAAAAACAAAATGAATAAAAAATCAAACATACCATGACATGAATAAAAAGTAGGGTGTTGTTCTTGCAACTGCATTCATAGCCTTTTTTTTCCCTTTTAAAATAAACTTAGTATAATGTAAACATAACAGTATTGTTAATATTAAATAATAACTTTAAGTGAGTTCAAAGCTCCTTGGGGCACCATCCTAAAAAGGGAAGGGGAGAGCCAATTCACTGTCAATATACAAACCATCAATTTGGATTCTGACATATAATAAACTTGTTATCTATAACTTCTGCAGAGTAGAGGTTGGCAACATTCGATTTTGTGCAACAATAAACAGACCAGCAAAATATTTAATATTCAATAGCATTTATTTAACAAATACCAAAAATGAAAACACACAATTCCATGTCCATGGAGGGACAAGTCTGTGTGGCTGAGGAGATCATTGGTTCTTGCTCTACTTACAGAGTTACTCAATTGATGCTAACTTTGCTTTGTAGCTCTCACTGTTTCCCACTGAAATCAGTGGGCAGACTTTGTGTCAGTCCAGCCCGGTTGGTCAGACTGTTCTGTACCTGCTGGTGCTGAGTTAAACTTCACTGTTTTAAACCTAGAGCAGGCTCTTGCATCTCTGCCAAGGTTCATACAGCAGTCTGTTCCAAGAAGGCCTTATGTTGCAGAATAAAGAGCAGTTGATAAGATTTCTTCCTACCCTTGTTTTAGGGTGGTGAGAAAGGAGTGCTTAGCAACCATTGGATAGACTGCTATGAAATTTGGTACAGATATTGATTTAGCCCAGAGGATGTGTCCTATTGCCTTTGGGGTCCCCTGACATTTCCTCTAATGCTATCATCAAGTCACATTCACCAATACTTATGTTTATGACTAATACCTGCAAAACAGTCATCATTCTGTACTTTGTGTTTAGTGCTAATTAGCTAATTAACATGTTACCATGATTGTTAATGTGGTACACATTAACTTGTTATATCTGCTGATGTTAACATTTAACTCAAAGCACCACTGTGCCTAATTACAACCCCACAGAGCTGCCAGCATGGGTGTAGACTGCTACTACTGTTGACATCATCTGTTGACCTGTGTGTAATAGTGTATCTTGTTCTCTTTTATACTATCCAAAGGTCCACCACATGGCTCAGCTAGCCCTCCCTAGTCTCACACCCTCACACCACCAACAAAATCACTGAAATTCCTCCCACTGAAACTGACTATAAATCTATCTATATGTGCGCTTTAAAGAAGTAAACACATACAGTTGGGGACTGAAAACTGCGTGGCCCAGTTATGAAAGCATTCCCTTAGCATGTCAGTTCCACACATCCATGCCCATCAATCCCACCAGTAATGCCATTGGAGGTGCAAAGCATATCTACTGCCAACATACCAGGGCCGTCTCTGGACATTTTGGTGCCCTAGGCACAAAAATAATTAAATAATACTTAATGCTAAATGTTAGCTATCAAAAACTACAGCTTCATCTGTAGGATAATTGTAGGATAATGTGCTATTACAGGTATTCACACATACAGATGCAAAGAGGCAGGCAGTGTCTTGGTTCTAATCAGTCTGTGGCTTTTGGATGTGTTGAGTGTCGACTTCATAATTTTACAGCTCCAATTAGGCATTTGTTATGGTTTTGCCACTGGTGCATAACAGTATATGAAGCTCAGTTACTGAGTGATCTGTTTTGATAAATTTTTCTTATTTATGTTTTAGTTGCTCATGAAAGTTATATCATAAATAACTGGGAAGCTTTTGACTAATGCGATCAGGTTTTCCTCCATTTTGTTTAAAGTTCCTTTATGTAGTGGAGTGGGAGCGTCTTGTTTCCTTACTCGTCAGGTGACCCAGAAACATTTCAGTCCTAAAAATACACTTTGTGTCACATTTACAAAAGCTGTTATGTTGCCTGTGTAGACAGCTGTATTAATTAAAATAGGAGCATATCTGTCAGATGCACATGAGGCACAACTGAAATGCAGCACATAAGGGAAACACGAAGATATTTAAAACAAACAAGACACCCAGTGAAAACTACTTTTACAGTTTATTTGAGGTTCAGTATCTTGCCCAATGATATGTTGTAATAACTTTAAGCATTAAGAATAATGACAAGACGTGCTATAATAACTTTGACTAATGTCAACATAAGTTAATAATGAAGAATAATTAAGATCTTTATGCATTTTATATAATCTGCATAATTATGTGATTGAAAAAACCACAGCATGTTAAATCATGTCGAATTAGATTGTGTTGATTAATGTTTTTATAAAACACTGTGGGGAGAGAATCAGAAATAATGGTGACAGAAGTTGGGAAACTACAGCTGACAAGTCCTAGAAAATTCCCCCTCTGAAATAACATATGTCTTTACATTATAATCACCCTTCAAGCAAGAAACCACCTGATAGACACCAGTCAACTGTGTAACACAGCAACTGCTGATGTCACTGGGTCCTTAGACATGCTGCTTTGATTTGGAATAAGATAAGATGAGGATTTAAGAATTTTAAAGATCACATATTTACAATTGAAGCAGTTGATGAGGCAGTATTTTGTTGTGATGCTTGATCATCTTGATGTTTAAAAAAAATTACAGAGCACAAAATCTATACGGATTTTTTTATTTTTGGTGGGGAATGCAGCCCAGTCCCAGAGCAGCTCATGAGTGTTGTGCCAATGCATAGGGGATGAGAGGGAGAAAATACTCATTAGGAGAAAATAGCGGGGGTGGTGCTTCAGATACTGCTAATCCTCACACCTCATGGTTAAGACGTGGCTGACAGCTGTAGTGCTAGCAGCTCCCTCTTCACTTCTTTCTTTCTCCTCTTTATTTTCCCCTCTTTCTTGACACTCAATCCCTTAACTGCTGTCTCTGTTCTCATTTCTAAGCCTTTTTTTGTCTCTTTCCTTTTCTCCTGCAGTTTCCCCTGTCTTATGGGGCATGATCACAAGAGGTGAAAGGGCGGGGCAGGTTTTAGACCGGAGAGGATAATAGAGGATTTAAGAGATGAGACAAGGCTGATTTAAAAAAGACGAGCAGAAGATACATCACAGTGGGAAGAAAAAGCTGATGTCCTGACCAATATTAACGTTTCTCTGTATATCTGTGTAAACTGGAGATCTTTGGGTTTTGAACAGCTAGGAAGAAACAAGCATTTTGGACAATTCACCCGTACACAATTTATCAAAAAATAATGAAGATTAATTGATTGTCAACTCACGTGTATAGCTTTTTCTACTTCTAGAAAACAAAGACCACATTTCCCATAAACACATTAACTCCTGAGGGAAATGTCTGGCTCTTTAGCCCCTTAATGCTCCACTCTCACTTCGTGTCGCTAATGTTGTCTGTCTGCTATTTTGTTCTGGTTATGTAGCATAGAGTGAGTTTATCAGAGCTTTTTCAGCATAATATTTTTTTTTTTTGGGGGGGGGGGGGGGGCATTTTTGTCCAGCTGATTACTGATACTACAATTTAAACATTATTACAAATAATTGGGGGAATAATTTTATTTTTATTTTACCAATGTAATTCAACCCCCTTAGACCAGCCTTGCCCACCTTTTCTTTGATCCTGAGCATTGTGCAGGCATATCCACGTTTATATATTAATTATTTATCAACAAATGTTCAGAGAAGTTGCTGCATGCTATTTTAGAAGATACTGGGCTAACTGAGTAATCTTGCTTAGTGCAATATCCCCTGGACTCTAGTTTGTAGAGGGCAGTAATTTTTAAAATCCCAGTTTCTGTGTGACCGTGAACAAATTGGCACTTTTTGTAAACATTTATAAACATTTGTTGCTGCCATGTGACTTTTTGCTTTATATTTTGTTATCATATTATATAACAGGTACATTGTCAATTTTTTTAACAAAGTACTTTGAATTACTTTTTCTAAGCAGCATTTAGCTTTGCTGTAGTTCAGCTTCTTCTAGTATGAAGTAATTGGTAGCTTTCAACACTATCTCTTTCTTTCACACAAACTCACCTCCATTCATGTTGTTGTGTCTCCATCAATAAAGTACCACAGGGCTAAAGGATAGAGGACGAAGAAGGGGAGATAGGACAGAGAAGGTGTGCAGCGCAATAGGGCCACATGAGGGACCACTGAACGACTAGTTTGGACCAGAAAGACTAAGGACAGACCACAAGGAGCACAAAAACGACCGACTGAGCAACTGGTCCAGACAGCTGGTTCATATTTATACACAGCAAAATAACTACTCCCCCACTATGCATAGATATAGAATTTATATTTTATAGAAATTATTTGTAATGTTAGGCAGGCTCTCATGTCGCTGCCACAGAGGAAAAGGTTCAGTGCAGCAGTCTGCTCCGAGCAGGGCTCTGCTCAGGCTGCAAGAAAGATGGAAGAGCTGTTTCTGCCTCTGCAACCAATGCAAAGTGAAGAAGATGGTCAGTGGACAGACGGGACAGACCACTCAGTTGGCTACAACCCCCTCTCAGAATGCTGCTGTTTAACCCTAATGCCCCCAGAAGTTCAAATACAACAGCTCAGGCTCTGGAGATTGCATTTCAGCAATGTGCCTGAGGTACTGTGACAAAATAATAATCTCCTGAGGGTTCATAAATTTATTTTCAGATTGACAGTAAAACACCTGTCATCCAATTGTCAGATATATTAAAGAATAAAGAGAAATGTAATATAGACTGCACTGCCTGTATGCATCTTCGATTATATATATTTACTTGTATTGAAATGTGATATATCTGTAAATAAATAATAAAACATGTATTCATTACATATTATTCCATTACCTTCAGACAAACATGTAGAAACAAATTATTATTGAAATTATATTTAAATTGTGAGACCAATTTATATGTACCAACAAGAATCAAGGCTTAATAAAAAGTTAGGTGAGTCTGGTAATTCTAGTCGTTATTTTGAGCGCATTTCCATTAATGTTCATGCTTTAACT
Source organism: Lates calcarifer (assembly GCF_001640805.2). NCBI lineage: Eukaryota > Metazoa > Chordata > Actinopteri > Centropomidae > Lates > Lates calcarifer. The sequence continues at coordinate 14,092 of NW_026117984.1, forward strand.
CTTGTATGTGCTTTGTCCTTAGAGACCAACATATATACTGAACAAAACACAACCAGGTGTAGCTAACCACTGGTAAGCCCACATTCACAGATCAGAGTGGTGGGTTTCAGAGTGGAGCATGTGTAAACTCTGTTATGTGCAGTCACTTGGGCTATGCTATCTCTTGATGGTCAGTAAACACCTCCTGCCAACTTTGTCTAGTTCAACCAGTATACAGTACAGAAGCTGTAACATGTGGGTGTGAAGTTGTTGGACAGAACCTCTGAAACAGTGCTACTGCTGAAACAAATACTTTTGGTGTAATTACATTTAGCAACAAGTAACTCACTGCATTTTTCAAGAAGCTTGCTCAACAATGGTTCCAGAGCATTGTGTATGGGGTGTGTGATTGCAACTGTAATTTTAGACATTGCACAGTCCAGTGCTGTTTCTAGGGGACTGGAATTTATTAGGGAAATGTAAAAACACTGGTAAGTACAGTACCCTGTTACTTCATGGCAAAAACTCATCTGGCTAATAGACTCACTCAAACCAACTTTTTCTGCGAAACAAGCCAAGAAAACACAGAACTCTCTGCTCTGACAGTTTGGGCGTCTTTGCACATGGAAGCTCTTCATAGTGGGAACTATAAATCAATAAGTGAATGCATTCTGACTGTGCTTTATAATGTGTACATTTGAACTACAGAACTTCAATAAAAGTACAGTAGTTAACTTCAATTTATCAGCTGTGTGGAACCTAATTACGTATTAACTTCTTGTAATTCAGAGTAACTGAGTAAGCTGTGAGTGAAAATTATCATAATGTTAATTGCATAGTATGGTGTACTGGCGGCCCCGCTCGGAATAGAAACTCAGGCTGCACAATGTCTCCACAGTGAGAGAAAGTGATGAAATTATCTGTAGAGCTGACTCAAAGATTGAGGGCTAAAATGTGAGTACAAGAATAGAATTTCTATGCTGTTACAATTTATGTAGTTAAATGTAGAAAATGAGACGCAAAGTGAGAGAGGGTGACAGAATCAGCCTTAGGCTCCTCTCAGCATTTTATTGTGTACTCAAATAGTTTCCCAACAAATACTAAATGTCAGAGGCCCTTAAATTAGACACAAGCCAGAGGCAGCATTAGTGTCTTGTATGTCAGCTCCTTGGACACTTCCACTCAGTCTGCCCTTTGCTTCAGGACCCACAGAGAGATGTAATGAAAGGCCTGTAATAGATCTACCTACAGTGACAGGTAATCAGATAGTAATGGTTAGATCCAGCCACAAATTTAATTTAAACGTTATTCATGTAGTACATTTTTAAACATTGTTTGTTTGTTTTTTATGTTTATTTGTTTGCTTTGTTTCTATAACATATTTATAGAGGCCATAAATAAAAGTCATATAATAAAAGTGTGTTTTAAGAAGAGACTTCAAAGAGGATACTGAGTTTGCCTGCCTGATCCTCAGGCAGGGTGGTCCACAGCTGAGGGGCCCAGACAGGCATTTAAAATTTTAAAACCAAGCAATAAAATCTTAAAATCAATTTTAATCCTCACAGGTAACTACTTAAGGGCAGCATTGGTGTGATGTCTTCGCCTCTCTTAGAACATGTTTAAAGTCTGTCAGTCTTCGTGCTGATACCAGAATACTAGTACTATATATATTATTATTATTATTATTATATAGAATATTAGTACTGCAATACTACTCTACTCTGGAGATTAAAGGAAAGACCTGATCTTGGCTGGACAAAGCAGGGCTGCAGAACTTAAGTCACTTAGCTGTCAAAAGAGAATGCCTTGAAAAGAACACCTAGGGTTTTGGGCCTCTTCTTTTAATATAATTAGATAAGGCACCCAGACTGGACAAGAGATTGTTAATGCTTCTAGTGCTGAGTGTGTAATAATAATTTCTTCTGATTTGCAGTGCTTCAACTGCAAACATTTTTTGGATATCCAATCCTTAATTATAGCAATGTGTTGCTGCTGAATTGCTACTCTCTTCTTGTAGAGGCAATGAAGAAATTCTTCATATCTCTCTGAGGAGGATTCAACTGGCTGGCTAAGCAGGGTTCATGGTTGTAAAAAGATTTCTGGGATTATGACCCAGTTTAACAGACAGCTGTTTAAGAAAAATAGAGTTTCATGCTTCTTTATCTTCTTTTACACAGCCTTTTCAAGGCAGGAATATTACACTGCTATTCTGCCTCACCACTCTGTATAAATGGTATGTAGGAGGCATGGGGGAACAGACACTGACCGACACAGAGACAGCTCTGTTAAACATCACGTCTCTGATTCCACAATGCTGGCATGCTGTGTAAAATCACACACTATGCCAGCATTACGCTGCCTTTGTGTGGTTATGTATACACAAACAAAGGTGTGTGGCATACTCAAGTGTCTTCTTAATGCCAATGTTGTGTGATGTCTGTGTACAAGGGGCTTTTGAATCCATATGTTTATCCTTATCAATGTTAAACACATTGAGGGATATCAGAAAATCCTTCATCGTTTCTGCTCTAATAATTACCTATTTGGATAAATGCATTGAGCTCAAGTTGTATTTTGGTCAGCACCTGAAGGCAAGCTGACTGGCCTCCTGGCATGGCACTGCCTGAGGAAATCAACAACACCTCAAAATTTTATTTTAAACATGTTTTACACACCTTTCTACTTTTATTTTTGTTGTCTTACTTCATTTATTATTTATATTCTATTCATATACCACATTCGTGAAGCTAAGACTTTGGGAGTTGTCCTTGTGCACACCAACATAATTATAGTATGGGAGAGTCATGGACAATTGCTGGAGTATGGTCACCAATTAACTTGGGATCAAATATAATTTCAGTTTTCTTCACATTTACAATAAGCTGATGAGTGTCACACCATTTAACAAATTGTTCAATTGCAGTGAAGTAGGATGATGCATCTTTCTCTGTGTAGCAAGCTTAAAATAGCTGTATCATCAGAGAACTGTATGGCATATATACTGTATGTGGGGAGTTCCTGCTGACACAGTCATTTGCGTATAATATGAAAAGGACTGGAGAGCTCATGAATCCCTGTGGGGCACCTGTGCTGCTCAGTTTGTGCTCAGAGATTGCATTGTTTACTCTGTTGCATTGTATCCAATCAGTTAGAAAAGATGAATGTATATTTTGTTTTTATTTTTTTGCTGAGAAAAAGGGTGATGGTATTAACGGCATCATTAGTGCTCCTCATCTGCTTGAATACAAACTGCCAGGGATCCAACACTGGATTAATCTGGGCCCTGAGTGGGGAAACAATATATTTTTTGACACATTTCATTCTTATGGAGGTCACAGCTGCAGGCCTACAGTTATTGGTATTCACAGGACCCTGTTTCTTTGGGACTGGTGTGATTAGAGTTTTTTCCAGAGTGCAGGGATAATTTGTGTGTGCCCTGTGATTTCTGGAAAATGGGACACCATACTAACACTGGTGGTGGTGACATTTAGTCACACCGTCTTGCCTTCAAAGTTTCAGCATTATGTATTGTAAACACAGTCCTTGTAACAGATGACTTGGAGTGTGTCATGTGTACTGGGGTCTTGATGATCACAACCCTAATGGGAGAGGGCAACTGACCGAATGTCTGAGGGAGGTCTAGATTGGTGCTGGAAGTATGATACGCAACAAACATAACATTCTCTTTGTTCCTACAATTCATTTATGTTTAGTGGGTTGTTGGATTTGTCTCAATGTCTCAAATGTTTGTCTCAAAAATCAAGACCTCAGACAACATGTTACCACTGTAAACACCTAGAAAACACAAAAAATCAGAGGACACAGAACACAAATCACAATATCTTTATAGCACAGTAAAACTAATGTAAATACTTTCTGTACAGTGCGCCCTCTGTCAGGTTAATCCCATATCAGGATCAATAGTTACATGCCAGAGGCAACATCAATATTTTCATCACCAATGACCTATCTCCTAACTCAGACCCACATTTCACACTTCACCAAACAGATAGGACTGGACCATTCTTGCATGCCTTGTAACCCTAATGCCTTTTCCACATAACTCCATGTATGACCAGTCACAGCAGCCTGCTGGTTATCTGTAAATATTTACACCAACAACAAGTAGGGCTTTCCTGGGTTGCTCCCTGTGTTGTCTGCATTTAGCACCTGTCAGTTTGAGCAAGTGAGACTATTCACAGTGTGTGGAAGATGAAGTGACTCTGGTATACCTTAAGCCTCCAGCGTGTATGGCACTCATCATCCTAAAGGCTTAGGTTGGCAGATCTAGCTCACATTTTGCATAATGGCATAATGGTGTAGATGGCTTGGATACCAAGGAGTACCAGTAGAATGATAGCCAGCTAATGACATCATCAGCCCTTGCAATAATTTACCTTAGACTGGCAGTGACATGATGAAGATTAATGTTTTTTTTGTTTGTTAGACTGTCAGAGGTATTGATTTCAATCAGTGGACATTTTCTGAGAACAGAGTTTGCAGTGTTAAACAGATGTACTGCTAACTGTCTTTCAGTCAGCGCTGTGGAGGATTAACAAGTGATAACTGTCCCCCTTAGTAACAGCGCCTGTTTGACATACTGCATATCTTTTGCCAAACTATCTTTTATTTTGTCACATTACATAATGTCACATTTTGTCACATTACATAATGTTTCAGTGTTTTTGCTGCAGCAATGATTCAGGCGCTGAATGCTGAAAATCACAACTAAAAAGGCAGCAACACAAATGAGTCATTAATAAGTGAGTGAGCTGTAATGGGGGTTTGACAGTTATCATTATCGACATTACCATAATAATCAGTTATTGACAGTAGGTTTACTTACATAGCAGCTTTGTGGATCAAACATCACAGTGAGTTACACAATAACCTATAAAATACAGACACAGCATAAGAGTGGAAAGACAAGAAAATGGCGAGTCTGTGGCCTGCTTTTTGTGCTAAAACTATGCGTTGCCAAAGTCAATGGGTTATATCATGTGAAGACCTGAAATGCCACTTTGCAGCATGTATAGTTTTGTACAGTATTTATAAGTAGAAAATGGGACACGTTTTAATATTTCAGCTTCTCTACTTTAGTTGGTATTCGACAATATGTATGTTAAATAAACATTATTCAAATCAAGAACAGTGACTCAGAGCAGGTGGAAAAATACCAGGGGTATAGCTAGCAAGTTAGCAGAGGCCTAAAGCACATCACACAGTATTACATCTTGTAATCCTTAATCCACCTCCACAATTAAGCAGTTCAAGATCTTGAGGTCAAGAGTGGATTAGCAAAACAGTTTAGACAAAATCATGTTGGCTAGCAAGTTAGTTTAGCACTTGAACACCTGATGGTAGCTATCTTGTTTGTTTGTTTTGAACATAACAGTAACTAATAAAGCATACTGGTACTTACAGGTTGTGATCCATAATTTCCAGATTTGCCCAACAAAATGAGATCTGCCCCATCTTTAGGGGAGTAACCGCTGCAAAAATCAAGGCCAGCATGGACACTGACCGGTCTGCAGCAAACTGCAATGCACCGCGTTCTGACAGCTTTCTATCACAGCCAGCAACAGCTCTTCTGTGGAATCTGACCACACAGGCCAGCATTTGCTCCTTACACTCATCATTGAGGCTTGGATATCCACAACCCTGTCACTGGTTGATTTTCCTTGGAGCACTTTTGATGTACTTACCATGGCATACTGGGAACACCCCACAAGATGACCCACTTGTCTAGTTGTCAGAATTTGGCCCTTGTTAAAGTTTCTTAGATCCTTAAACTTGCCTTTTTCCTGTTTCCAACACATCAACTTCAAGAATTGACAGTTCACCTGAGCCTTCACAGTTGCCATTTTAAACAATTGTTATTCAGTGGTTTTACTATTGTGGCTGATCAGTTGGTGTGTGTATGTGTGTGAGTATATGTATAAAAAAAGCTATTAATTGTCCTGCTTTTTCACATATTAAGGTATGGCACAATAGGCTAGACTCAAAATCAGATTTCCATGTATGAACAGAAATTTTTACATAAAGTTGCTCACTAGTCTCCTGTCTGTTTGTGGACTGCAGGATGTGTATTTGGTAATTTTCTCAGTCACACCAAAATTCTAACCCTTCTATAGACATATCAGATAAAACCTACTAAATAACAATTGGGTAAAATTTTGTAAATTGGCATTAAAACCGCACAATGTTATCTATCAAGCGCGTGTGTCTTGTAGTCTTTCGGGCTGCAGATGGATACCATTGCAGTCTCAAATAACTCCTCCTTCCAGCAGGGGTCAGTAATGGTTTACATGACCTCTAATGGTTCTGTGCGCATTCACTCCCACATACAGCGTCATGGAACATTTTGGTATCCACCTTATCTAATGTTAGGCAAGTCAACACTTGAACAGAAAGCACAGGACAGTTTGTAGTTTAGACCCTGCCACTATATTTAGAGTTGCTGTGGAAATGACAGCTAATCAACAGTTAGCTCATGGTAAGGCGTTGTGCCTGAGGGTTTTTCCCTCAGTGAGGAGCTGACTAACTATTTCTAAATGCATTCCACATTATTATCTTAGTGACTCAGTTAGTGTGGTGGGTGACCCTCACTAATGATTGTACCAAAGATATGTTACCAGCATTTGGTGCCTTGTAGGTCATCATTGCACATTCAGCTCACTGCACACAACAGTTGGCATTTAAACGTGAACTGCATGCCGTGGCTAGATGTTGCATAGTATTCATAGCAGCAATTAAGAGAGAACAGCTTTTGTAAACATTTTAAATGGGATGTTTTTTTCAAAGCTCATCTTACCAAAGACTATACAGCAAAGTGTGATTTGCATGACCATAACTGAAGATGTATCCCAAGATGCTGAAGCAGACTGCAACAAGATCCCATACACATATTTGTAAAATCTGGACTTTGGGATTTGTCAACAGGTGATTTTGCTTTACTGTTTCTATAGAAGTAGCTATTCTTTTATATGTTTTGATCTATTAGTAGGCTTAGTAAACAATTTAAAGATTACTGAGTTTGGCCTGCTTCATGGTAGAATTAACATTAAATTAAATATACCAAAGAAATGTGCATATCACCCACCCCTACTAACTGCCTAAATATCCTCAGGTTACCCATCTGTGATTATATAAGATGGAAAAAAACAAACAAATCTTTGCAATTGTAAAGCTGTAACTAGCCAATGGTAGGCATCTTTTAGTTTTAAACAATTAACAATCAAAATTACAAGAGCTGAATATTCCTAGATGAACCACATGCTCATCATAAATCAATATATTCATTAATCAACACACTCTGCAGTGGGAGCAATGTGACAAATTAAGGAGGAAACACATTTATAATGTATACAGGGTCGTTGTCCAAGACAAAGAAAACACAAGTTAGTCAGTCTGTTGCCACTGTGCTCCAAAGTACTGACCAGCACTCGGTATCTTTTAACTGCAGGTTGGAGTCAGGACTGTATATCAGTGATCTTCCTCTTGCGGTAGTTGAGAACAAGACTGGAGGCAGTGAGCTGCGTGGCCTGACCCTTCTCCCAGCTCTGGAAACTGTTCAGCCCACTTTGCCCAGACCTAAACAGGCCTTTCTCCAGACTGTCCAGACGCTCCACCAGCGCAGACATGTCCTCGTTGTAGGCATTCTGGGAAGAGTCCATTGTCCGTCTGAACCGACCCAATGAATGTCTGGAAAAAAGACAATATGAAGAGCTTGAGACCCATTAGAAAAAAACGTACTGCAGTCAAGGTATTTTACATTATGGGATTCTGGCAATGTCTTCAATCAGAGTGAACCAGCTGTCACCAATGATATCAAATTTTGTGTAATTTCACATTATATTTGCCTTTAGATCAGAATATCTTTAAAGAAAAATTGATCTTAAAAAACTGCTATGTTACACTGAGTTCTAATATTTTACGATTAAATACAGCTAGTGTATTGTCTTGAAACCTGCAATGAGATGAGATTCTTAGTCTTAGCACAGTGCAAGTTTTTTTTCAGATTTCACTCACTATTATTCTTGGTAGAAGACATAAAGACACTAGTTTGAGGAATTATATTCAAAATTACAGATTTTTTTATGAAGCCCAAAACCAAGAAGTCTTAAAGTGAGCAACAACACTCTGTCAGATTAAAATCAATCTGCATGGTAACAGCTGCACCACACAACCTTTATTCTGAAATGTTTTCTGATATAATTGCACCCCCTAGTTGTAATGTATGAAATAACAATACACTGCAAGACCCTGTGTCTAAGAAACTTGGGACTCCTGTACTTTACTGACTGTATGTAGAACTCAGTTAATGTTTAGGGTCCTGATGGTCTAGTCACATGCAGACACATGTGACAACAAGGACACTGGACTTGATTTTGGTGAGTGCGTCTTCCCGTTTCCTTCTCTTGTCTGTTGTGAACCGTGTTCACACACTTGTTGCCATTAGGCATATATTTCAAATAATGTGCTTGCACCTTGCATATCACTGTTTGCAGCTATGTTTAACATTTTATCTATTTTATGTTTATGTGTTTGTTTAATCTGTAAAAAGTGTAGATATGAAAAATATCACATTTTGCCATTTAATGGTGAATTATGTGCCAGACTATTTTGAACTTTTTGTGGGATAAAGCCATCAATATCCAGCCCAGCCACATCCCTGTTCACTGCTGGCTGTCTGGCAAGTGATCCAGAAGTATCTGCTGCTGACTCTGGAGCAGATTCTTTCCTCAGGCTTTGTGGCTTCTGAGTTCATCCTCCACACTACACCACAAAAATAGCTGTACTTTTATGACTTGATTATTTATTCATTCATTTATATACAGTGGCAAAGTATGTGAACCCATTTGGAATTACAGTTTTCTACATTAACTGGTGATAAAATGTGATCAGATGTTCATCTAAGTCAATACACCCCTGGGTTTAATAACTGGTTGAATCTCCTCTGGCAGCAATAACCTCAAATAAGCACCTTCTGTAGCTGCAGATCAGACCTGCACAATGTTCAGGAGGAATTTTGGACCGTTCTTCCTCACAGAATTGCTTCAGCTCAGCCATATTCATAGGATGTCTGGTATAAATGACTACCTTGAAGTCATTCCACAGCATTTAAGGTCTGGGTTCTGACTGGGCCACTCAGATTTTCCTAGTCTTAAGTCATTCTGTGGTAGATTAACTTCAGTGTTTAAGGTCGTTGTCCTGCTGTATCACTCAACTTCTACTGAGCTTCAGCTGGCGGGCAGCCACCCTGGCATTCTCCTTTAAGATACCTTGATAAACTTGGGAATTAATTGTCTCTCAATGATGGTGAGCTGTCCAGGCCCAGAGGTAGCAAGGCAGCCACAAATAATGATGCTCCTTCCACTGTACTTCCCATGTGGATGATGCTTTTGTGTGCTGCATGCTCTTGCCAAACAATTCATATTTAGATTCATCAGTCCACAAAAACATTTTCCCAGCAGCCTTGTGGAGTGTTACAGTGCTCTTTGGCAAACGTCAGGCTCGCAGAGATTTTGTTTTTCTTCCTCCTCCATCATGTCCTGCCATGGACACCGAGCTCCAAGCAACCAGGCACCATGACTTGCATATGACAGACTCATAAACAGACATTAACCAACTCCAATTATGGTAAATCCTTTAAGCCTTGACATGTTACCCTGGGCTTCTTTTTCTGACTGATGAATATATAAACGCTTTAAGAATATTTTGTAAACATTTCCAGCTTCATGTAAAAAGTCTTATAGGATCTATTTTTTGCAAGACATAAGTCACATCAGCAGATGTTTCTTGTGAATAGAAAACTCCAAACTTTTGAATGCTTTTCACAAGTCAAAGTAATTCCAAGCCATACATCCAGTCTTGTTTCACTGACTGGACTCCAGGTCTGTCAACTCCTGACTCCAGTTAGCTTTTGTTGACGTCATTAGCCAAGGAGTTCACATACTTTTCCCCAACTACACTGTTAATGTTTCAATGGTGCCATCCAATATAGGCATGAAAAATACAATGGTTTTGTGTTAGTAGTAAAACAGATTGTGTTTGTTTATAATTGTAACTTAGATGAAGATCTGACCTCATTTGAAAACAAATTTATACATAAATTCAGATTATTCCATACAGTTCAATTCCTTTTTTTCTTGCCACTGTAACTTTTGTTTTTTGTGAGGTGGGTCGACATCTTTAATTTCCTTATGGAATCTTGTCTACAAAACTACCAATGCAGTTTTGATGTCTGACCATTACAGATGATGCCTTTGTCTGGATAAAGGACACTCAAACCAAACCTGACTCAGTTTGAGTCTATTTTTGACATAAGTAGC
>NW_026117985.1:0-38511 GCF_001640805.2 Lates calcarifer
AAAAAAAAAAAGTGTGACAAGACATTCAGCTGACATTTGACATTCAAGTTGAATTCATCACATTTTCTCTTTGGGGTGAATCTTCCAACTGGTATATACAGATAGATACATTTTTTGGAATTATACTTGGTTTTCCTGCTTTGATACCAATTCATTCTCCATTTCCTTCTTGGCTTTAACCCTTTGAAGCACCCATACACATTTTTTGTGTTTGGATTTTAATGTCTAGCATATTTTATCCTTTTTCATGCATATAGTTGATGATTTATGCAAAGGTTTTTTTTTTTTACCATATATGGCAAATAGAGAAAATACCTGCTTTTTCCAATAGAGGGCACTCGCACCATATCCTCCCCTCCTCAAAATGATTCCCACTAACCTAAGTCCAGTGCCCTATCTCAGTTTAGCAGAAGCCACCCTCCCAGCTTAATCATCTTACAGACAGTGTTGCAGACTCCCTGCATACTACTTTAGACTATATGGCTAGTCTGGTTCAGAATGCTGCAGCTAGAATGCTGACCAAATTGAGAAGGTTCGACCATATTACCCCGGTTTTAACCTCCCTTCACTGGCTCCCTATTCATGTTAGATCAGACTTTAAAGTTCTCTTAATGACTTATAAATTCTAAATGGGCTAGCCCCCTTATACCTGTCTGATCTTCTTAACCCTTACATTCCCTTCCGTGCTCTGCGTTCTCAGAGTGCAGGGCTGCTATCTGTCCCCAGAGTCAAAAAGAAGTCAGCAGGCTGCAGGGCCTATCAGGCCCCTATCAGGCCCCCTTCCTCTGGAACAACCTCCCTATTGATATTAGACAGGCTGACTCAGTTGAGGCCTTTAAATCCAAACTAAAAACTCATCTTTATGCCTTAACTTTTAACTAGCATATTATTCTGGTTCCTATTTCAGGATACCATTTTTCCCTTGGCAGGTTGGGTCAGTCTCAATGCATCAGTTAAGATTAATAGTTAGTAAATGTTGTCCATGATGTCCTGCCGACGAGATTACTATTAACTGTCTTAATATCACTGCATCACTTTAACTGTATGTTCTTCCCTCAAGCACATTAGTGCCCAGGCTGTGCTTCTCTCTCTTTTCTGCTACTGTCTCTCACTGCAGGGTTCTGCCTCCAGAGCTGGAGAGTCTCCTGCTGCTCCCATGATCCAGCTCAACCCATGATGCGACAATAATTAAAACATTTACTAGTGTTATTGATAGTGTTATGGTCTAGACCTGCTCTATATGTACAGTGCCTCGAGATAACTTCTGTTGTGAATTGGCGCTATATAAATAAAATTTGACTTGACTTGACTATATCGCCCCCTAAAAATGAGGACAAGATGCAAGCTCCTTGGTTCAACTCTCAAACCTGTACACTGAAACAAATAGCATAATAACAAGTAGGCTTGAAAGAATGTAGCATTCCACCAAACTAGAAGAATCCCGCTTAGCCTGGCAAGATAGTCTTAAAAGATATAATGAGGCCCTCTGTAATGCTAGAGGCGCCTATTACTCATCATTAATAGATGATAATAAGAACAACCCCAGGTTTCTTTTCAGCACTGTAGCCAGGCTGACAGAGTAACAGCTCTGTCGATCCATGCATCCCTATAACCCTCAGCAGTGATGATTTTATGAACTTTTTTAATGATAAAATTTCTACTATTAAAGACAAAATTAATCACATCCTGCCTTCAACCAACACTGATTTATATCACAACACAGCATCCATAGAGTCAGCTGTTCTGTATTAGATATGTTAAATCTGTCCTTATTAACAGGCTATATGCCACAGTTGTATAAAGTAGCTGTAATCAAACCTCTTCTAAAAAACCCACTCTTGATCCAGACATGCTAGCCAACTACAGACTTATATCTAACCTCCCCTTTATTTCTAAGATCCTGGAGAAAGAAGTTGCAAAACAGTAGATAAACACAAGGGGTGCTTGGACCAATTCTCTTCACTTCGTATATGCTTCCCTTGGGCAACATTATCAGGAATCACTCCACATGTCAATGATCTAACGAAACCAATCAGTTAGCCAAACTTCAGGCATGCTTAGGACATTAAAACTTGGATGACAAGCAATTTTTTACTATTGAACTCAGACAAAACTGAAGTCATTGTAATTGGTCCACATGTCAGAAAAATACATTTTTCTAATGATGTAGTTACATTAGACAGCATTACCCTGGCTCCCAGCTCTACTGTAAAGAATCTTGGAGTTATCTTTGGCCAGGAAATGTCCTTTAGCTCACATATAAAACAAACTTCTAGGACTGCCTTCTTTCACCTGTGTAATATTGCCAAAGTAGACATTTTCTGTCTCAAAAGGATGAAGAAAAACTAGTCCATGCAATTGTTACTTCCAGGCAGCAGCACGATTACTGCCAGGAACTAGGAAAAGAGACTATATTTCTCCTGTGTTAGCCTCTCTACATCGGCTCCCAGTCAAATCCAGAATAGAAAATCCTCCTCCTCACCTACAAAGCCCTTAATGGTCAGGCACCATCATACTGTACAGATCTCATAGTTTCCTACAATCCCACTAGGACACTGCGCTCCCAGAATGCTGGTTTACTGGTGGTTCCCAGAGTTTCTAAGAGTAGAATGGGAGGCAGAGCCTTCAGTTATCAAGCTCCTCTACTGTGGAACCTTCTCCCAATTTCTGTCCGGGAGGCAGACACCCTGTGTACCTTTAAGAGTAGGCTTAAAACTTTCCTTTTTGATGAAGCTTATACTTAGGGTTGGCTCAGGCTTGAACCATCCCTTAGTTATGCTGCAATAGGCCTAGACTGCTGGGAGATTCCCCATGACACATAAAGCTTTTCTCTCATTCTCCCTCTCTCTCTCTCTGTTCAGTATGGATTCATATCCAAAGTTATATGTTACTAACTCAATATTTTCCCTTTCCCATAGTTGTGTGCTCTTCCATCTCTGTCTCCTCTTCTGTCACTTTCTGCAGGTATTTCTGCCTCTGGAGCTGTAGAGTCTGACCTACAACCCCACTCAACACCTGCTGATATAATTAGAAATTACTTGCACTGCCACCTTATTATTAACATTAATAATATATAATAATAAATAATAACAATAATAATAATAATAAATAACAATAAAACATCAAATTTCTATAGCGCTTTTCAAGACACTCAAAGACGCTTAACAATATAACAAAAGAAAAGAGAAAAAGTAAAAAGAAATGAGTAAATTAAATAAAGTTGTAGTTATGTAAATGCCAGGTTGAACAGGTGGATCTTGATTAGTGCTTTGGAGGTCTGTAATGAGTCCAAGTTCCTGATGTGAGCTAAGCTAAGATTGAAACAGCTGTCATCCCTAGTCAGAAGTGAGGGAGGGACACCCCTTTCCAGACTCCAACAGTCCCCATGACTACACCCCCCACCCCCACCAGAGCTGGATGAGTGAGCGTGACCGTTGCAAGAGAAAGTGATGGAAACTAAGTAAGTACATACAACGAACTGGTTTTAATTAATAACGTTGTTAGCCACCGTGTGTTATATTTTTACAGCCAGTCATTTTTTCATGATTCGACATGACATGGTTATTAGCACTGCGTGGTTCGCTAATGCTAACACTACTTAGCTTGTCACTGTGGAGTGTTGAAAAATATTGTTAGCAAACTTCAATTTTTAGATGCCATTACAGCATTTTTAGGCAGTGGGCTGCCTTTTTGACACATACATTTGCTTGATTTACCTGCCACTCATGTATTGGGCTGGACTCAGGCAGAAGGCTGAAAGCTGCTAATGTTCAGGGTTGTGAAAGGAGTGCCTGCATCAGGAGAGCGTTTTGCTACAGCTTTTTCTTATATTCAGTTATTTTCTAATGTTCAGTTATTGTAATAGTTGACATGAATGTAAATGTCTTAAGTAAGGAGCAATTAATTACTCTTCCCAATCTTATTGTTAGGCCTTGTTGAGTATTTCCTGAATTTGATTTAAGACAGCCATTCTTCATTGTCACGGTCTTTTAACAGACAAAAATCTTATTTGCTAGTCTATGACAATGTTAACTGTAGTGTGGCTCTTCATCAAAATTGTGAAAATAATGTATTGATGGTCAAATGTTACATCAGGTAGAGATTCACTTTTTTGTCTTTGATGTCCTGCAGACAGAGTGGCCGACTCACAGGAATGAGGAACATGAGGATATGGCCCACAGTTTCTGTTACCTTTTCTACACAGAATACCGTAAGATAAAAATCGTGAGATAAAAAGTCAAAATTATGAGATAAAAAGTCATAATTGTGAGATAAGAAGTCCAATTTATGAGATAAGTCAAAATGATGAGATAATGTCGAAATTATGAGATAAAAAGTCATAATTATGAGATAACATCAAAATTCTGAGATAATCATTCAAAATGACGAGATAATAAATTGAAATTATGAGATAATGTTGAAATTGTGAGATTAAAAAATCATAATATGAGATGATGTCGAAATTATGAGATAAACTGAAATCATGAGATAATGTCGAAATTATGAGATAAACTGAAATCATGAGATAATGTCAAAATTACTAGATAATAAATCGGAATTATGAGATAATGTCGTAATTGTGAGATTAAAAAATTGTAATTATGAGATGATGTCGAAATTCTGAGATAAATTGAAATCATGAGATAATGTCCAAATTATGAAATAAAATGGAATTATGAGATAAGAAGTCATAATTATGAGATAATGTCAAAATTATAAAATACTTTCACACAACACTCAAAGTAGCAGTTCTTTGGCGTGAGTTCTCCTATTTAACTTGACAGTGAAATGGATCGTGAGCACATTGAAGACTGTTTTAAATAGGGCTTTACAACAGATGAAATACTTAATTTGCTTGCTGATTCACACTGGATTATATGGAGCAAACACACCCTTGAAAAGAGAAGCAGGTCTTGTGTAGACAGAATAAAAATGATGTGGCTGAAGTGGCAATCTTCATTGAACAGCAGCTGGAAACATCTTGTCAGTGTCATGGTTACCTTATTTAGGATAACATATTGCTGGAGAGACAGCTTGGTGCGCCACTGGAGTGCATGCAGACTTTTCCAAATTATTATCTCAATTTCAGTGTATCATCTCATGATTATGACTTACTATCTCTTTGACTTAATGTGAGCAGTTTTTTTCTTATATCGGTGGAAATGAGCTTCCATAGGCTGAAAACATTTGAACATCTAAAAAAATATGATGCTTTTATTTCAAAGTTGCAGATACAAATGGTAAGTATTACTGTAACAGCTGAGAAAGATACTGTCTCTGTGTGTGGCCTCTTTCATTTCCTCTTTGATGTTATATATATATTGTGATTTGTAAACATTTGTGCTGTTTATCAAACTCTTGACTTACCTTTTTGTCAAAATCCTGCTACAAACTGTCTCCACAGCACATAGAAGACATGGATTCACAGTTCAACAGTTTTCACTTCAAACAGGTTTTAGAGCAGTTTTAATCAGGAGTAACTTTTCTGTCAAAATCAGTTGGTGATAGAAAACACATTTCTTCAAAATAAAACAGGGTTTAACAGAGCCAGACGCTGAAATACACAGAGAAAGAAAGGGACACTTAAACACAATATGTCCTGTTTACACACACAACCAGACAGACACATACATACACACACACACACACACACACACACAACTGACATCTACACATTAACTAATGGGCCATTCTGATCAGTTAAACCCTAGTTCTGAATACTTATGTAAATGTGATGTTAAAATATTTTCCCTTTTTCATTAATTTGCAAACATTTTTAAAAACTTGCTCACTGGAAGTGAAGAAAAAACCCATTAGCAAAATAAAAGCTCATAAAATAAATATACAATAATAATAATAATAATAATATAATTAAATAATAATAATAAAACAAAAATATACAACAAAAATAATGACTAAACACGAAAAGGGATGGATTATTGGTGAAATATAAACTAACAAACAAATGCTGCAACTACATTGTCTTTTATAACACCAGACCACACCCTTCCACTTTCTGTAAAGCGCTGGTCCTCCACACACACCGCTGACATGTGTATTGATGGGTTTGCTAAATGTAGTGTTTTTAGGAGCCATTCTGAAACAAAACACACAAGGTTTGTTTTGTTTTTTAAAAATATATAGTATATAAAGATTAGCTCTCTAGAAGTTTTGAGATCTACCGGCTATTAATGGCTGCTGACACTTCTGCCTGCGCTGGTACCATCGCTATGGCAACCGTGAGGACACAAGCATCATCATAAGCATCTTCACAAGTATCACAAATATATTAAAAACTGTTAGAAACTTAGGAAAACGATAGTGAAAGGTGAGTGTTGTTTTCACTGTCAAAACTAGCGTAATACAAATTTATAACAGAATAGGCCTATAACATATTTATATAATGCTGACTGGTGTAAAGGCTGTCTAGCGCATCATAAGACTGGTGCCTTTTGACTAAGTTCAATCGGTAACATGACATTTCTGGAAAAATGAATGGACTAGCTTTTAGCTGATAATCTGTAACGGTCGGTAGACACAGTCTAATATCCCAAGCTAACCTGAGTGTGTGTGTGTGTTTGTTTTGTTTCAGAATGGCTCTAAAACAGATTAGGTACACAAAACCAGATTGTCCTTTTTTTCGGCTCCCACCTGTACATATCTGTGTGGTGGCCATCGAGGAACAGCCCCAAACCCTGAATTGGACTTTTCATGAGAGTGGCCAGGTGCAGGTGCGTCGCCTTTTCCAGCCTCCATCCATGGGAGACCCCACTTCGTGATGCCATCAAGGGCACTGGCTTAAAGTCCGACGGTAGTGGACGCCACAGATCAGAACCACAAAATATTGCGTGGATATGTCACTCTCACAATGTTTTACCTGGAAACTTTTTCTATCACAAAAAGTACAAAAAGTAAATTCACTCAAGCGGTAACTTTTTTTGAATGATAAGTAGTGTGGGCCATAAACATCATCTATTGACGGATTATTTAGTTCTTTTAAACACCCCAAGTTTACTGGTTAAAGAATAATATAAACAAATAAACGTTTGTACTGAAACAGCGGGTGCCCATGAGGACCGCTACTCTCCTACAGGTATAAATGTCAGTCTGATGAACAACACAAACAGCCAAAAAAGACTCAATTACAATAATATGTTGTAGCCATGAGAGACTAAAAGAGTATAAATTCTTTCTTTCTTTTGGTTGAAGGACAACACCAGAGTGAAGGTGACTCTGTGGAGGGAGGCAGCACTGGCCTCTGTCAGTGCTGGGAAGTGGCTGACGTTTAGCCACCTAAGGAGCACTGAGACCGCGCATGGGCACGTGCACACACACGTGTCTCAAAGATGGAAACAGACAAAATTCAATGTAAAGCACCATGTGTGATTTCTGGCTTAAAAAGATGTTTGAGACTCCTGAACTAACTCACTCCCGAATTTACTCCCTGCAGGAGGTCAGTTGAGACATGAACATGGCTGTTGGCGTGCTCACTGGCTATGAATCTGCAAAGGATGGCATCTGGGAGTGGTGGAGGCAGAGGAAGCCATTGGGTGTAAAATAGAGAAAAAAATTAAATGCTCTGCATTCACACTAATAAACCATTTATTGTGTATTTTAGACCATAAAATGGATTTGCATGACAAAAACTTGGCAATTTAAAGGTTAAAAATTTAAAGAAATTCATTAATATTTGATATGTATAATTTGATGCTGGGTTAATTTTTTATTAAAAAAAGAAAATTAAATTTTTGATTTTTGATTTCTTTTGAGCACATTTCTGTGCGAAGGAACATTACAGTAACGTAACAATTTCAAAGGTGAATCAAAGGGTTAATATCTGCTTAATTATATTGTTTGCTTTTTTAATGGAGATGATACAGTGATGACGTGTATTGTCACAGGCGGAAATGAAAGTTCATTAACGACAGAGCACAGGGCACAGCTGAAAAAGGTACGGGGAAGATTACATTTAAACTTAATTTATTAACGTGTCAATGCATAGAGCCTGTTCTGACGTGAACCCGTAACTATCAGTGCTGCTTGATGTCAAATGATGAGAACAGGTTTTATCAGCACATCATTTTAGGTTGACGCACACAGCACAGAGCGCAGGCGTAAACACACATGCTAATGTTTTGGATACTGCAGCCGTGCGCACCTGTACGTCAGAAGTAGGAGTGAGATAAAATGATGACTGAAAATCGAGCGACAGTGTTACTGAAAAAGACTGACAGGTACAGAGAGCCGGTACACAGACACAGCTGATAAAGACTCTGGGATTTGGTCACAGCTCAGTTCTCTCTGCCGTTTTTAACTCATCATATCACCATCATAACACCGGTGTCCGTTCTCATGACTTGCATACAGTTCTCATCTGACACCGGAGCAGACAGTATCAGAGCGACCCACTCTGCCTCACGCTGTCGCTCTGTCCTTCGTTTTCATCAAGTATCTAACTCCACAGTTAGTTTTGTGGTTTGGTCATTTTAAGACGAGATGTGGTTGTAAAGTTTACAGCCTGTCGCTCTGTTGCTCCTGCTCTGTGTGTGAACTGTGAGGCAGCTAAAAAAAGTGTTAACAAAGTTATATGGCCCCCTAAATGTTGACTATAAATAGTATTACACATGTACTATAAATAGTCACCATTTAAGGGGCAGCCCTAAAACTGACCTTATGGTATCTTCACATCTCACTTAGGAGTAAAAAGGAAACTTTAACTTAACAACAGAAATAGTGATTTGATTCATATCGTAACATGAAAAATCATATTGTGATATTTTTTTAATTCATATAGTGCCAAATCACAGCAGAAGTTATCTCAAGGAACTTTCCATATAGAGCAGGTCTGGTCCGTACTCTTTATATTATAATTTTTTCAAAGAGAGATCCAACAATTCCCACCATGAGCAGCACTAGACGACGGTGGCAAAGAAAGACTTAAGAGGGAGAAACAGTCTCAAATTGTCAAGGAAATGGTGTTAGCTAGCTTACATTTAGCATCTCTGATTTACTGGTTAGGTAGCTACCGTATAAACACATTTTGATTTATTTTTTGCAAGTTAAACTTTAGTGGCACAGATCAAATATATTGAGCCCAGTAATATGATGGGATGAACTTGACTGGATATAGTCTGTGGGCTCAGATGCAGTAGTGTGGCTGTAGTGAGCAGGATTCTAGAAATGATCTGTGCATGTGGTGGAGGAATGCACAGAGCAGGGTAGAAATTCAACTGAATTCATCATGTTATTTTACAAGTTTTGCATCCTCATTACTGCCGCTAAATGCCTGACCTGTCTACATCCAAAGTCAAACATTTCATAACTCTCTAATGTAGCATGCATTAAGAGTTTTTGACTGATGATGATTAGTTTTGAAGTGGCATTGTGTGTTTTTACACACTTAATATCCCCATGTGGATCATCGTTCAAGAGTTGAACGAGTTTAAATGCATGTGTCCATTTATCTTCAGTGTGTGAGGAATGTCACAGAGTGAAACCGGCAGGTACTAATGAGCAGGAAAGTGTATGGCACCCTGCTATGGCATTTGTTTAGCACTACAGTCTGTTCGACAGGCCCTGCACACACACAGCAGCACTGATCCATCCTGTTTATTGTAGCTTCAGATGTAACATTTGCCATTTTTCAATTAAAATATAATGGTTTTATGGAAACTAGTGTAAGTCAAGGTAGAAAAAAATCAGATAAATTGACCACAATGGAGATACAGCAGAGGACACTTCAAAATGGATGACAGTTCACATAATAACCAGAAGAGGGCAGCTGTGAGTTTCTCTAAACCCAGCCATTGAAAACCCTAACAGATAACTTTAGCCTTAGTATTTCAACAGCACAACCACTACCAGGTGTACTGAATATTATCCTTTCATAATTAGAGGTTGAGAAATATTTGGGTGCCTGATATTGGAAGAGATAAAATATCCAGCTAAAGTAAAATATGAATATTGGGTAATGATGCATGCTTTGAGGGGGAGGCAGTTTTTACAGAGAAAATCACCCACTGCAGAATTAAATGGGCCAGTCAAATTATTGTGCAAGATGGCTGATATACATTTCTTTCACAACACCAGTGAAGATGTCTCATCTGTTTCCCACTCCTTTGAATGGATCGGCCCTTTCAGGTTAAATGGAGCTCTTATCTTTCATCTCCATCACTTCTAATTATTTCATATCTGTTCACAGTGACACAGTGTTTAGAGCTGACATGTGATTTTGCAACCTTGCTGGAGGCTGAAGCAGAGTCCACCAGCAGTGCCTGTTTTGCCATTTATGCCCTACAGCATCATGTTCAGAATTCACAACCAGGTAATGAAGACATTCTCCAGGCTGTCCCCCAATCCTCCTATGTGGGCAATTGTCTACACAGTCTTCCCTCAGCCCATGAGGCCAAGAACCTGGCCTCAGGTGGGTTTGAGATCCATCAATGGGCCAGCAACAATCCTGCAGTCATTCAGCACCTACCCCCCAGTGCCTGATCTGCTTCTTCAGAGCTATGGTTGAAACCACTCAGAACCTCAAGGTGGAACCCTGGTGTGGCACTGTTCTACAGACAGCCTTGCTTACAAGTACTGACCAGTAAAGTACTCCTCCTTGATCCTCAGGAATGTATACAAAGTCCTAGCTAGTCAGTATGATCCCATATGGCTCTGTGGCTTATCTGAGGGAGGTGGATAAGAAAGGCCAGTGTCACCTGGTCTTTGTCATGGCCTGCTCCAGAGTAGCAACCAAATGTCAGCTTACAGTGCCTCACCTTGAATTGTGTGCTGCCTTCTCTGGAGCCCAGCTTATCCCAACTGCTCCATTCAGAACAAACCTTTCCGCTCAGTCACACAGTCCTTTGGTCAGATTCCACCACTGTGCTTTCCTGGATCCACTCAGAGACCTGTCGCTACAAAATCTTTGTCGCAAAGCAACTAATAGAGATCTTGGACTAACCCGGCAGATTGGAAGTATGTTTCATTCTCCTTGAAACCAGCAGATGACCTTACCAGAGGTATGGCTGCTGGAACTAGTAGTGCCACATCGCTGGACCACAGGACCTCCCTTCCTACACTTACCATCGGATCAGTGGCCCATACAGCCTCCTATTGCCCCCAAGAAAGTTGCCTTTTGAGTGGAGGAAACCAGCATTCTGTGGTCACATAGTCACATAGAATAGTCCTTCATGTTATACTCCTGCTGACATCACAACCTCCTCCCTCTAAGCCCTTGAATATACCATACTTTCCAGACTATTGAGCGCACCTGACTATAAGCCGCACCCACTAAAATTAAAAAGAAAAAAAAAAGTACATATACAGGCCACACTTATCTATAATATTAAGCTCGTTAGCCCGTAAAAATCTATAAATTAGCTGCATCGTTGTTTAAAGCTTCAAAAGCGTGTGAAAAAAGTAGCGGCTTATAGTCCAGAAATTACCGTACTGAGGTTGAGAACTGCATTCTATGACCTGCACAACAACAGAGTTTCCCTGAAGAGTACACACTTCTCCAGTCGGATAAGCCTGTGTTCCCTCTCACCTGAGTTTGAATCTGTCACCAGTCTGATCCATGTTGGAGGCCATCTGAGGAGAGGTGAAAACCTCTGCATCATACATCCTGTGGTGTTAGATCCAAAGCACCCAATCATTCAACTCCTAATTGGAGAAGATGACAAAAGCCTCTCCACCCTGGTCCTGAGAGTTTTTTTGCTGGTATTCACTGGCATTACTGGATTTCTGAAAGGAATCCTGCAGCCAAGTTCTACCTGGATGTGTGGTGAGGGGCATTATCTTGTTGAAACATCCAGTTTTGACTTCGACGGAACAGTGCACGTGCAGAAGGGAGCATGTGGGTTTCGAAAATGACACAATATTTGGCAGAGTTCAATGTGCCATCACAGACAGTGAGATGACCAACACCAGCAGCACTCCTGCATCCCCAAACCATGTACTGTACATGCTGGAGATAATGCTTCACCTGGCCTTCTGCGTACCCTCACATTATCAGGAGGAGGATAAAGCTGGAAACTGGACTCATCTGACCCAAGAATCTTCTTCCAGTTCCTGGCTGTCCAGTTCTTGTGTGCTTGGACCCAACAACACTGGGCTAACCTCTGTCTCTCATTGATCAAAGGCTTCTTGACAACCTTGTAGGACCTTAAGCCACGATCTAAAAGTTGGCCACGTACAGTGCGGGTGGAACACTGGGACACCAGTTTGGTTTGATCACTGCTGCTGAAGCTCCTGTGATGTCATTCCGTGGTTTACCCTGCACATGCAGATCAGGATGCGGTCATTTCCTGCTGAAGAAACCCTCGGGCGCCCAGATCTTGGTTTGTCTTCCAAGCTGTTGGTTCGTCTATATTTCTGCAGAGTGTATCCAACTGCTGAAGGACTACATCTGCACTTCCTGGCTATCTGGCAGTAGCTGTACCCTTCCTGGCTGAGAATCTGTATCTTCTAATGTGTTTCCTGCGTTAGGTTCCTTGTTTTAGCCATTTTTGTCTTTGAAGAACTTACAAATGTGTTGGCTTTATATAGACATGTAGCACGGCAACAAATACTGTGTCTTTTAATAAAAAGCATGACCTTCATTAGTGGATCACCGGTACCAAAATGACCCAATATTCAAAATTTCTTATGTATTTTTATGGAACCAATCAATTTTAAAGTTTTTAATGGCTTTTTTAGGATTTGTCTAGTAGTTTGGCTGTGACTGTACTACAAGAAATTGCACTTGAAGACCTAAGAGTGATTCTTAATGCAGTATTTCACAAATGCATGGGGTGTCTGTATATACTGTATACCACTGTATATATGGAAGCCTGTGAAGGTCTCACTCACAGGTCTCAAGAACTTTATATACAGTTAATCAGTGCTGTGTTTTCAGCTTTTCTGCTACTTGAAAATAAAATAGAAAATAAATTACTGCCACTTTAAAGTAAAAAAAAAAAAGTGTGACAAGACATTCAGCTGACATTTGACATTCAAGTTGAATTCATCACATTTTCTCTTTGGGGTGAATCTTCCAACTGGTATATACAGATAGATACATTTTTTGGAATTATACTTGGTTTTCCTGCTTTGATACCAATTCATTCTCCATTTCCTTCTTGGCTTTAACCCTTTGAAGCACCCATACACATTTTTTGTGTTTGGATTTTAATGTCTAGCATATTTTATCCTTTTTTCATGCATATAGTTGATGATTTATGCAAAGGTTTTTTTTTTTTTACCATATATGGCAAATAGAGAAAATACCTGCTTTTTCCAATAGAGGGCACTCGCACCATATCCTCCCCCTCCTCAAAATGATTCCCACTAACCTAAGTCCAGTGCCCTATCTCAGTTTAGCAGAAGCCACTCCCTCCCAGCTTAATCATCTTACAGACAGTGTTGCAGACTCCCTGCATACTACTTTAGACTATATGGCTAGTCTGGTTCAGAATGCTGCAGCTAGAATGCTGACCAAATTGAGAAGGTTCGACCATATTACCCCCGGTTTTAACCTCCCTTCACTGGCTCCCTATTCATGTTAGATCAGACTTTAAAGTTCTCTTAATGACTTATAAAATTCTAAATGGGCTAGCCCCCTTATACCTGTCTGATCTTCTTAACCCTTACATTCCCTTCCGTGCTCTGCGTTCTCAGAGTGCAGGGCTGCTATCTGTCCCCAGAGTCAAAAAGAAGTCAGCAGGCTGCAGGGCCTATCAGGCCCCTATCAGGCCCCCTTCCTCTGGAACAACCTCCCTATTGATATTAGACAGGCTGACTCAGTTGAGGCCTTTAAATCCAAACTAAAAACTCATCTTTATGCCTTAACTTTTAACTAGCATATTATTCTGGTTCCTATTTCAGGATACCATTTTTCCCTTGGCAGGTTGGGTCAGTCTCAATGCATCAGTTAAGATTAATAGTTAGTAAATGTTGTCCATGATGTCCTGCCGACGAGATTACTATTAACTGTCTTAATATCACTGCATCACTTTAACTGTATGTTCTTCCCTCAAGCACATTAGTGCCCAGGCTGTGCTTCTCTCTCTTTCTGCTACTGTCTCTCACTGCAGGGTTCTGCCTCCAGAGCTGGAGAGTCTCCTGCTGCTCCCATGATCCAGCTCAACCCATGATGCGACAATAATTAAAACATTTACTAGTGTTATTGATAGTGTTATGGTCTAGACCTGCTCTATATGTACAGTGCCTCGAGATAACTTCTGTTGTGAATTGGCGCTATATAAATAAAATTTGACTTGACTTGACTATATCGCCCCCTAAAAATGAGGACAAGATGCAAGCTCCTTGGTTCAACTCTCAAACCTGTACACTGAAACAAATAGCATAATAACAAGTAGGCTTGAAAGAATGTAGCATTCCACCAAACTAGAAGAATCCCGCTTAGCCTGGCAAGATAGTCTTAAAAGATATAATGAGGCCCTCTGTAATGCTAGAGGCGCCTATTACTCATCATTAATAGATGATAATAAGAACAACCCCAGGTTTCTTTTCAGCACTGTAGCCAGGCTGACAGAGTAACAGCTCTGTCGATCCATGCATCCCTATAACCCTCAGCAGTGATGATTTTATGAACTTTTTTAATGATAAAATTTCTACTATTAAAGACAAAATTAATCACATCCTGCCTTCAACCAACACTGATTTATATCACAACACAGCATCCATAGAGTCAGCTGTTCTGTATTAGATATGTTAAATCTGTCCTTATTAACAGGCTATATGCCACAGTTGTATAAAGTAGCTGTAATCAAACCTCTTCTAAAAAAACCCACTCTTGATCCAGACATGCTAGCCAACTACAGACTTATATCTAACCTCCCCTTTATTTCTAAGATCCTGGAGAAAGAAGTTGCAAAACAGCTGTTAGATATGGACTTCCACAAGGGTCGGTGCTTGGACCAATTCTCTTCACTTCGTATATGCTTCCCTTGGGCAACATTATCAGGAATCACTCCATAAATTTCCATTGTTATGCAGATAATAGCACATCTGTCAATGAAGCCTAACGAAACCAATCAGTTAGCCAAACTTCAGGCATGCCTTAGGGACATTAAAACTTGGATGACAAGCAATTTTTTACTATTGAACTCAGACAAAACTGAAGTCATTGTAATTGGTCCCACATGTCAGAAAAATACATTTTTCTAATGATGTAGTTACATTAGACAGCATTACCCTGGCTCCCAGCTCTACTGTAAAGAATCTTGGAGTTATCTTTGGCCAGGAAATGTCCTTTAGCTCACATATAAAACAAACTTCTAGGACTGCCTTCTTTCACCTGTGTAATATTGCCAAAGTAGACATTTTCTGTCTCAAAAGGATGAAGAAAAACTAGTCCATGCAATTGTTACTTCCAGGCAGCAGCACGATTACTGCCAGGAACTAGGAAAAGAGACTATATTTCTCCTGTGTTAGCCTCTCTACATCGGCTCCCAGTCAAATCCAGAATAGAAAATCCTCCTCCTCACCTACAAAGCCCTTAATGGTCAGGCACCATCATACTGTACAGATCTCATAGTTTCCTACAATCCCACTAGGACACTGCGCTCCCAGAATGCTGGTTTACTGGTGGTTCCCAGAGTTTCTAAGAGTAGAATGGGAGGCAGAGCCTTCAGTTATCAAGCTCCTCTACTGTGGAACCTTCTCCCAATTTCTGTCCGGGAGGCAGACACCCTGTGTACCTTTAAGAGTAGGCTTAAAACTTTCCTTTTTGATGAAGCTTATACTTAGGGTTGGCTCAGGCTTGAACCATCCCTTAGTTATGCTGCAATAGGCCTAGACTGCTGGGAGATTCCCCATGACACATAAAGCTTTTCTCTCATTCTCCCTCTCTCTCTCTCTGTTCAGTATGGATTCATATCCAAAGTTATATGTTACTAACTCAATATTTTCCCTTTCCCATAGTTGTGTGCTCTTCCATCTCTGTCTCCTCTTCTGTCACTTTCTGCAGGTATTTCTGCCTCTGGAGCTGTAGAGTCTGACCTACAACCCCACTCAACACCTGCTGATATAATTAGAAATTACTTGCACTGCCACCTTATTATTAACATTAATAATATATAATAATAAATAATAACAATAATAATAATAATAATAATAACAATAAAACATCAAATTTCTATAGCGCTTTTCAAGACACTCAAAGACGCTTAACAATATAACAAAAGAAAAGAGAAAAAGTAAAAAGAAATGAGTAAATTAAATAAAGTTGTAGTTATGTAAATGCCAGGTTGAACAGGTGGATCTTGATTAGTGCTTTGGAGGTCTGTAATGAGTCCAAGTTCCTGATGTGAGCTAAGCTAAGATTGAAACAGCTGTCATCCCTAGTCAGAAGTGAGGGAGGGACACCCCTTTCCAGACTCCAACAGTCCCCATGACTACACCCCCCACCCCCCCACCAGAGCTGGATGAGTGAGCGTGACCGTTGCAAGAGAAAGTGATGGAAACTAAGTAAGTACATACAACGAACTGGTTTTAATTAATAACGTTGTTAGCCACCGTGTGTTATATTTTTACAGCCAGTCATTTTTTCATGATTCGACATGACATGGTTATTAGCACTGCGTGGTTCGCTAATGCTAACACTACTTAGCTTGTCACTGTGGAGTGTTGAAAAATATTGTTAGCAAACTTCAATTTTTAGATGCCATTACAGCATTTTTAGGCAGTGGGCTGCCTTTTTGACACATACATTTGCTTGATTTACCTGCCACTCACATGTATTGGGCTGGACTCAGGCAGAAGGCTGAAAGCTATGCTAATGTTCAGGGTTGTGAAAGGAGTGCCTGCATCAGGAGAGCGTTTTGCTACAGCTTTTTCTTATATTCAGTTATTTTCTAATGTTCAGTTATTGTAATAGTTGACATGAATGTAAATGTCTTAAGTAAGGAGCAATTAATTACTCTTCCCAATCTTATTGTTAGGCCTTGTTGAGTATTTCCTGAATTTGATTTAAGACAGCCATTCTTCATTGTCACGGTCTTTTAACAGACAAAAATCTTATTTGCTAGTCTATGACAATGTTAACTGTAGTGTGGCTCTTCATCAAAATTGTGAAAATAATGTATTTGATGGTCAAATGTTACATCAGGTAGATTCACTTTTTTGTCTTTGATGTCCTGCAGACAGAGTGGCCGACTCACAGGAATGAGGAACATGAGGATATGGCCCACAGTTTCTGTTACCTTTTCTACACAGAATACCGTAAGATAAAAATCGTGAGATAAAAAGTCAAAATTATGAGATAAAAAGTCATAATTGTGAGATAAGAAGTCCAATTTATGAGATAAGTCAAAATGATGAGATAATGTCGAAATTATGAGATAAAAAGTCATAATTATGAGATAACATCAAAATTCTGAGATAATCATTCAAAATGACGAGATAATAAATTGAAATTATGAGATAATGTTGAAATTGTGAGATTAAAAAATCATAATATGAGATGATGTCGAAATTATGAGATAAACTGAAATCATGAGATAATGTCGAAATTATGAGATAAACTGAAATCATGAGATAATGTCAAAATTACTAGATAATAAATCGGAATTATGAGATAATGTCGTAATTGTGAGATTAAAAAAGTTGTAATTATGAGATGATGTCGAAATTCTGAGATAAATTGAAATCATGAGATAATGTCCAAATTATGAAATAAAATGGAATTATGAGATAAGAAGTCATAATTATGAGATAATGTCAAAATTATAAAATACTTTCACACAACACTCAAAGTAGCAGTTCTTTGGCGTGAGTTCTCCTATTTAACTTGACAGTGAAATGGATCGTGAGCACATTGAAGACTGTTTTAAATAGGGCTTTACAACAGATGAAATACTTAATTTGCTTGCTGATTCACACTGGATTATATGGAGCAAACACACCCTTGAAAAGAGAAGCAGGTCTTGTGTAGACAGAATAAAAATGATGTGGCTGAAGTGGCAATCTTCATTGAACAGCAGCTGGAAACATCTTGTCAGTGTCATGGTTACCTTATTTAGGATAACATATTGCTGGAGAGACAGCTTGGTGCGCCACTGGAGTGCATGCAGACTTTTCCAAATTATTATCTCAATTTCAGTGTATCATCTCATGATTATGACTTACTATCTCTTTGACTTAATGTGAGCAGTTTTTTTCTTATATCGGTGGAAATGAGCTTCCATAGGCTGAAAACATTTGAACATCTAAAAAAATATGATGCTTTTATTTCAAAGTTGCAGATACAAATGGTAAGTATTACTGTAACAGCTGAGAAAGATACTGTCTCTGTGTGTGGCCTCTTTCATTTCCTCTTTGATGTTATATATATATTGTGATTTGTAAACATTTGTGCTGTTTATCAAACTCTTGACTTACCTTTTTGTCAAAATCCTGCTACAAACTGTCTCCACAGCACATAGAAGACATGGATTCACAGTTCAACAGTTTTCACTTCAAACAGGTTTTAGAGCAGTTTTAATCAGGAGTAACTTTTCTGTCAAAATCAGTTGGTGATAGAAAACACATTTCTTCAAAATAAAACAGGGTTTAACAGAGCCAGACGCTGAAATACACAGAGAAAGAAAGGGACACTTAAACACAATATGTCCTGTTTACACACACAACCAGACAGACACATACATACACACACACACACACACACACACACAACTGACATCTACACATTAACTAATGGGCCATTCTGATCAGTTAAACCCTAGTTCTGAATACTTATGTAAATGTGATGTTAAAATATTTTCCCTTTTTCATTAATTTGCAAACATTTTTAAAAACTTGCTCACTGGAAGTGAAGAAAAACCCATTAGCAAAATAAAAGCTCATAAAATAAATATACAATAATAATAATAATAATAATAATATAATTAAATAATAATAATAAAACAAAAATATACAACAAAAATAATGACTAAACACGAAAAGGGATGGATTATTGGTGAAATATAAACTAACAAACAAATGCTGCAACTACATTGTCTTTTATAACACCAGACCACACCCTTCCACTTTCTGTAAAGCGCTGGTCCTCCACACACACCGCTGACATGTGTATTGATGGGTTTGCTAAATGTAGTGTTTTTAGGAGCCATTCTGAAACAAAACACACAAGGTTTTGTTTTGTTTTTTAAAAATATATAGTATATAAAGATTAGCTCTCTAGAAGTTTTGAGATCTACCGGCTATTAATGGCTGCTGACACTTCTGCCTGCGCTGGTACCATCGCTATGGCAACCGTGAGGACACAAGCATCATCATAAGCATCTTCACAAGTATCACAAATATATTAAAAACTGTTAGAAACTTAGGAAAACGATAGTGAAAGGTGAGTGTTGTTTTCACTGTCAAAACTAGCGTAATACAAATTTATAACAGAATAGGCCTATAACATATTTATATAATGCTGACTGGTGTAAAGGCTGTCTAGCGCATCATAAGACTGGTGCCTTTTGACTAAGTTCAATCGGTAACATGACATTTCTGGAAAAATGAATGGACTAGCTTTTAGCTGATAATCTGTAACGGTCGGTAGACACAGTCTAATATCCCAAGCTAACCTGAGTGTGTGTGTGTGTTTGTTTTGTTTCAGAATGGCTCTAAAACAGATTAGGTACACAAAACCAGATTGTCCTTTTTTTCGGCTCCCACCTGTACATATCTGTGTGGTGGCCATCGAGGAACAGCCCCAAACCCTGAATTGGACTTTTCATGAGAGTGGCCAGGTGCAGGTGCGTCGCCTTTTCCAGCCTCCATCCATGGAGACCCCACTTCGTGATGCCATCAAGGGCACTGGCTTAAAGTCCGACGGTTAGTGGACGCCACAGATCAGAACCACAAAATATTGCGTGGATATGTCACTCTCACAATGTTTTACCCTGGAAACTTTTTCTATCACAAAAAGTACAAAAAGTAAATTCACTCAAGCGGTAACTTTTTTTGAATGATAAGTAGTGTGGGCCATAAACATCATCTATTGACGGATTATTTAGTTCTTTTAAACACCCCAAGTTTACTGGTTAAAGAATAATATAAACAAATAAACGTTTGTACTGAAACAGCGGGTGCCCATGAGGACCGCTACTCTCCTACAGGTATAAATGTCAGTCTGATGAACAACACAAACAGCCAAAAAAGACTCAATTACAATAATATGTTGTAGCCATGAGAGACTAAAAGAGTATAAAATTCTTTCTTTCTTTTGGTTGAAGGACAACACCAGAGTGAAGGTGACTCTGTGGAGGGAGGCAGCACTGGCCTCTGTCAGTGCTGGGAAGTGGCTGACGTTTAGCCACCTAAGGAGCACTGAGACCGCGCATGGGCACGTGCACACACACGTGTCTCAAAGATGGAAACAGACAAAATTCAATGTAAAGCACCATGTGTGATTTCTGGCTTAAAAAGATGTTTGAGACTCCTGAACTAACTCACTCCCGAATTTACTCCCTGCAGGAGGTCAGTTGAGACATGAACATGGCTGTTGGCGTGCTCACTGGCTATGAATCTGCAAAGGATGGCATCTGGGAGTGGTGGAGGCAGAGGAAGCCATTGGGTGTAAAATAGAGAAAAAAAATTAAATGCTCTGCATTCACACTAATAAACCATTTATTGTGTATTTTAGACCATAAAATGGATTTGCATGACAAAAACTTGGCAATTTAAAGGTTAAAAATTTAAAGAAATTCATTAATATTTGATATGTATAATTAGGACTGATGCTGGGTTAATTTTTTTTATTAAAAAAGAAAATTAAATTTTTGATTTTTGATTTCTTTTGAGCACATTTCTGTGCGAAGGAACATTACAGTAACGTAACAATTTCAAAGGTGAATCAAAGGGTTAATATCTGCTTAATTATATTGTTTGCTTTTTTAATGGAGATGATACAGTGATGACGTGTATTGTCACAGGCGGAAATGAAAGTTCATTAACGACAGAGCACAGGGCACAGCTGAAAAAGGTACGGGGAAGATTACATTTAAACTTAATTTATTAACGTGTCAATGCATAGAGCCTGTTCTGACGTGAACCCGTAACTATCAGTGCTGCTTGATGTCAAATGATGAGAACAGGTTTTATCAGCACATCATTTTAGGTTGACGCACACAGCACAGAGCGCAGGCGTAAACACACATGCTAATGTTTTGGATACTGCAGCCGTGCGCACCTGTACGTCAGAAGTAGGAGTGAGATAAAATGATGACTGAAAATCGAGCGACAGTGTTACTGAAAAAGACTGACAGGTACAGAGAGCCGGTACACAGACACAGCTGATAAAGACTCTGGGATTTGGTCACAGCTCAGTTCTCTCTGCCGTTTTTAACTCATCATATCACCATCATAACACCGGTGTCCGTTCTCATGACTTGCATACAGTTCTCATCTGACACCGGAGCAGACAGTATCAGAGCGACCCACTCTGCCTCACGCTGTCGCTCTGTCCTTCGTTTTCATCAAGTATCTAACTCCACAGTTAGTTTTGTGGTTTGGTCATTTTAAGACGAGATGTGGTTGTAAAGTTTACAGCCTGTCGCTCTGTTGCTCCTGCTCTGTGTGTGAACTGTGAGGCAGCTAAAAAAAAGTGTTAACAAAGTTATATGGCCCCCTAAATGTTGACTATAAATAGTATTACACATGTACTATAAATAGTCACCATTTAAGGGGCAGCCCTAAAACTGACCTTATGGTATCTTCACATCTCACTTAGGAGTAAAAAGGAAACTTTAACTTAACAACAGAAATAGTGATTTGATTCATATCGTAACATGAAAAATCATATTGTGATATTTTTTTAATTCATATAGTGCCAAATCACAGCAGAAGTTATCTCAAGGAACTTTCCATATAGAGCAGGTCTGGTCCGTACTCTTTATATTATAATTTTTTCAAAGAGAGATCCAACAATTCCCACCATGAGCAGCACTAGACGACGGTGGCAAAGAAAGACTTAAGAGGGAGAAACAGTCTCAAATTGTCAAGGAAATGGTGTTAGCTAGCTTACATTTAGCATCTCTGATTTACTGGTTAGGTAGCTACCGTATAAACACATTTTGATTTATTTTTTGCAAGTTAAACTTTAGTGGCACAGATCAAATATATTGAGCCCAGTAATATGATGGGATGAACTTGACTGGATATAGTCTGTGGGCTCAGATGCAGTAGTGTGGCTGTAGTGAGCAGGATTCTAGAAATGATCTGTGCATGTGGTGGAGGAATGCACAGAGCAGGGTAGAAATTCAACTGAATTCATCATGTTATTTTACAAGTTTTGCATCCTCATTACTGCCGCTAAATGCCTGACCTGTCTACATCCAAAGTCAAACATTTCATAACTCTCTAATGTAGCATGCATTAAGAGTTTTTGACTGATGATGATTAGTTTTGAAGTGGCATTGTGTGTTTTTACACACTTAATA
Organism: Lates calcarifer; assembly: GCF_001640805.2. NCBI lineage: Eukaryota > Metazoa > Chordata > Actinopteri > Centropomidae > Lates > Lates calcarifer. The sequence continues at coordinate 22,428 of NW_026117985.1, forward strand.
TCCCCATGTGGATCATCGTTCAAGAGTTGAACGAGTTTAAATGCATGTGTCCATTTATCTTCAGTGTGTGAGGAATGTCACAGAGTGAAACCGGCAGGTACTAATGAGCAGGAAAGTGTATGGCACCCTGCTATGGCATTTGTTTAGCACTACAGTCTGTTCGACAGGCCCTGCACACACACAGCAGCACTGATCCATCCTGTTTATTGTAGCTTCAGATGTAACATTTGCCATTTTTCAATTAAAATATAATGGTTTTATGGAAACTAGTGTAAGTCAAGGTAGAAAAAAATCAGATAAATTGACCACAATGGAGATACAGCAGAGGACACTTCAAAATGGATGACAGTTCACATAATAACCAGAAGAGGGCAGCTGTGAGTTTCTCTAAACCCAGCCATTGAAAACCCTAACAGATAACTTTAGCCTTAGTATTTCAACAGCACAACCACTACCAGGTGTACTGAATATTATCCTTTCATAATTAGAGGTTGAGAAATATTTGGGTGCCTGATATTGGAAGAGATAAAATATCCAGCTAAAGTAAAATATGAATATTGGGTAATGATGCATGCTTTGAGGGGGGAGGCAGTTTTTACAGAGAAAATCACCCACTGCAGAATTAAATGGGCCAGTCAAATTATTGTGCAAGATGGCTGATATACATTTCTTTCACAACACCAGTGAAGATGTCTCATCTGTTTCCCACTCCTTTGAATGGATCGGCCCTTTCAGGTTAAATGGAGCTCTTATCTTTCATCTCCATCACTTCTAATTATTTCATATCTGTTCACAGTGACACAGTGTTTAGAGCTGACATGTGATTTTGCAACCTTGCTGGAGGCTGAAGCAGAGTCCACCAGCAGTGCCTGTTTTGCCATTTATGCCCTACAGCATCATGTTCAGAATTCACAACCAGGTAATGAAGACATTCTCCAGGCTGTCCCCCAATCCTCCTATGTGGGCAATTGTCTACACAGTCTTCCCTCAGCCCATGAGGCCAAGAACCTGGCCTCAGGTGGGTTTGAGATCCATCAATGGGCCAGCAACAATCCTGCAGTCATTCAGCACCTACCCCCCAGTGCCTGATCTGCTTCTTCAGAGCTATGGTTGAAACCACTCAGAACCTCAAGGTGGAACCCTGGTGTGGCACTGTTCTACAGACAGCCTTGCTTACAAGTACTGACCAGTAAAGTACTCCTCCTTGATCCTCAGGAATGTATACAAAGTCCTAGCTAGTCAGTATGATCCCATATGGCTCTGTGGCTTATCTGAGGGAGGTGGATAAGAAAGGCCAGTGTCACCTGGTCTTTGTCATGGCCTGCTCCAGAGTAGCAACCAAATGTCAGCTTACAGTGCCTCACCTTGAATTGTGTGCTGCCTTCTCTGGAGCCCAGCTTATCCCAACTGCTCCATTCAGAACAAACCTTTCCGCTCAGTCACACAGTCCTTTGGTCAGATTCCACCACTGTGCTTTCCTGGATCCACTCAGAGACCTGTCGCTACAAAATCTTTGTCGCAAAGCAACTAATAGAGATCTTGGACTAACCCGGCAGATTGGAAGTATGTTTCATTCTCCTTGAAACCAGCAGATGACCTTACCAGAGGTATGGCTGCTGGAACTAGTAGTGCCACATCGCTGGACCACAGGACCTCCCTTCCTACACTTACCATCGGATCAGTGGCCCATACAGCCTCCTATTGCCCCCAAGAAAGTTGCCTTTGAGTGGAGGAAACCAGCATTCTGTGGTCACATAGTCACATAGAATAGTCCTTCATGTTATACTCCTGCTGACATCACAACCTCCTCCCTCTAAGCCCCTTGAATATACCATACTTTCCAGACTATTGAGCGCACCTGACTATAAGCCGCACCCACTAAAATTAAAAAGAAAAAAAAAAGTACATATACAGGCCACACTTATCTATAATATTAAGCTCGTTAGCCCGTAAAAATCTATAAATTAGCTGCATCGTTGTTTAAGCTTCAAAGCGTGTGAAAAAAGTAGCGGCTTATAGTCCAGAAATTACCGTACTGAGGTTGAGAACTGCATTCTATGACCTGCACAACAACAGAGTTTCCCTGAAGAGTACACACTTCTCCAGTCGGATAAGCCTGTGTTCCCTCTCACCTGAGTTTGAATCTGTCACCAGTCTGATCCATGTTGGAGGCCATCTGAGGAGAGGTGAAAACCTCTGCATCATACATCCTGTGGTGTTAGATCCAAAGCACCCAATCATTCAACTCCTAATTGGAGAAGATGACAAAAGCCTCTCCACCCTGGTCCTGAGAGTTTTTTTGCTGGTATTCACTGGCATTACTGGATTCTGAAAGGAATCCTGCAGCCAAGTTCTACCTGGATGTGTGGTGAGGGGCATTATCTTGTTGAAACATCCAGTTTTGACTTCGACGGAACAGTGCACGTGCAGAAGGGAGCATGTGGGTTTCGAAAATGACACAATATTTGGCAGAGTTCAATGTGCCATCACAGACAGTGAGATGACCAACACCAGCAGCACTCCTGCATCCCCAAACCATGTACTGTACATGCTGGAGATAATGCTTCACCTGGCCTTCTGCGTACCCTCACATTATCAGGAGGAGGATAAAGCTGGAAACTGGACTCATCTGACCCAAGAATCTTCTTCCAGTTCCTGGCTGTCCAGTTCTTGTGTGCTTGGACCCAACAACACTGGGCTAACCTCTGTCTCTCATTGATCAAAGGCTTCTTGACAACCTTGTAGGACCTTAAGCCACGATCTAAAAGTTGGCCACGTACAGTGCGGGTGGAACACTGGACACCAGTTTGGTTTGATCACTGCTGCTGAAGCTCCTGTGATGTCATTCCGTGGTTTACCCTGCACATGCAGATCAGGATGCGGTCATTTCCTGCTGAAGAAACCCTCGGGCGCCCAGATCTTGGTTTGTCTTCCAAGCTGTTGGTTCGTCTATATTTCTGCAGAGTGTATCCAACTGCTGAAGGACTACATCTGCACTTCCTGGCTATCTGGCAGTAGCTGTACCCTTCCTGGCTGAGAATCTGTATCTTCTAATGTGTTTCCTGCGTTAGGTTCCTTGTTTTAGCCATTTTTGTCTTTGAAGAACTTACAAATGTGTTGGCTTTATATAGACATGTAGCACGGCAACAAATACTGTGTCTTTTAATAAAAAGCATGACCTTCATTAGTGGATCACCGGTACCAAAATGACCCAATATTCAAAATTTCTTATGTATTTTTATGGAACCAATCAATTTTAAAGTTTTTAATGGCTTTTTTAGGATTTGTCTAGTAGTTTGGCTGTGACTGTACTACAAGAAATTGCACTTGAAGACCTAAGAGTGATTCTTAATGCAGTATTTCACAAATGCATGGGGTGTCTGTATATACTGTATACCACTGTATATATGGAAGCCTGTGAAGGTCTCACTCACAGGTCTCAAGAACTTTATATACAGTTAATCAGTGCTGTGTTTTCAGCTTTTCTGCTACTTGAAAATAAAATAGAAAATAAATTACTGCCACTTTAAAGTAAAAAAAAAAAAGTGTGACAAGACATTCAGCTGACATTTGACATTCAAGTTGAATTCATCACATTTTCTCTTTGGGGTGAATCTTCCAACTGGTATATACAGATAGATACATTTTTTGGAATTATACTTGGTTTTCCTGCTTTGATACCAATTCATTCTCCATTTCCTTCTTGGCTTTAACCCTTTGAAGCACCCATACACATTTTTTGTGTTTGGATTTTAATGTCTAGCATATTTTATCCTTTTTTCATGCATATAGTTGATGATTTATGCAAAGGTTTTTTTTTTTTTACCATATATGGCAAATAGAGAAAATACCTGCTTTTTCCAATAGAGGGCACTCGCACCATATCCTCCCCCTCCTCAAAATGATTCCCACTAACCTAAGTCCAGTGCCCTATCTCAGTTTAGCAGAAGCCACTCCCTCCCAGCTTAATCATCTTACAGACAGTGTTGCAGACTCCCTGCATACTACTTTAGACTATATGGCTAGTCTGGTTCAGAATGCTGCAGCTAGAATGCTGACCAAATTGAGAAGGTTCGACCATATTACCCCGGTTTTAACCTCCCTTCACTGGCTCCCTATTCATGTTAGATCAGACTTTAAAGTTCTCTTAATGACTTATAAAATTCTAAATGGGCTAGCCCCCTTATACCTGTCTGATCTTCTTAACCCTTACATTCCCTTCCGTGCTCTGCGTTCTCAGAGTGCAGGGCTGCTATCTGTCCCCAGAGTCAAAAAGAAGTCAGCAGGCTGCAGGGCCTATCAGGCCCCTATCAGGCCCCCTTCCTCTGGAACAACCTCCCTATTGATATTAGACAGGCTGACTCAGTTGAGGCCTTTAAATCCAAACTAAAAACTCATCTTTATGCCTTAACTTTTAACTAGCATATTATTCTGGTTCCTATTTCAGGATACCATTTTTCCCTTGGCAGGTTGGGTCAGTCTCAATGCATCAGTTAAGATTAATAGTTAGTAAATGTTGTCCATGATGTCCTGCCGACGAGATTACTATTAACTGTCTTAATATCACTGCATCACTTTAACTGTATGTTCTTCCCTCAAGCACATTAGTGCCCAGGCTGTGCTTCTCTCTCTTTCTGCTACTGTCTCTCACTGCAGGGTTCTGCCTCCAGAGCTGGAGAGTCTCCTGCTGCTCCCATGATCCAGCTCAACCCATGATGCGACAATAATTAAAACATTTACTAGTGTTATTGATAGTGTTATGGTCTAGACCTGCTCTATATGTACAGTGCCTCGAGATAACTTCTGTTGTGAATTGGCGCTATATAAATAAAATTTGACTTGACTTGACTATATCGCCCCCTAAAAATGAGGACAAGATGCAAGCTCCTTGGTTCAACTCTCAAACCTGTACACTGAAACAAATAGCATAATAACAAGTAGGCTTGAAAGAATGTAGCATTCCACCAAACTAGAAGAATCCCGCTTAGCCTGGCAAGATAGTCTTAAAAGATATAATGAGGCCCTCTGTAATGCTAGAGGCGCCTATTACTCATCATTAATAGATGATAATAAGAACAACCCCAGGTTTCTTTTCAGCACTGTAGCCAGGCTGACAGAGTAACAGCTCTGTCGATCCATGCATCCCTATAACCCTCAGCAGTGATGATTTTATGAACTTTTTTAATGATAAAATTTCTACTATTAAAGACAAAATTAATCACATCCTGCCTTCAACCAACACTGATTTATATCACAACACAGCATCCATAGAGTCAGCTGTTCTGTATTAGATATGTTAAATCTGTCCTTATTAACAGGCTATATGCCACAGTTGTATAAAGTAGCTGTAATCAAACCTCTTCTAAAAAAACCCACTCTTGATCCAGACATGCTAGCCAACTACAGACTTATATCTAACCTCCCCTTTATTTCTAAGATCCTGGAGAAAGAAGTTGCAAAACAGCTGTTAGATATGGACTTCCACAAGGGTCGGTGCTTGGACCAATTCTCTTCACTTCGTATATGCTTCCCTTGGGCAACATTATCAGGAATCACTCCATAAATTTCCATTGTTATGCAGATAATAGCACATCTGTCAATGAAGCCTAACGAAACCAATCAGTTAGCCAAACTTCAGGCATGCCTTAGGGACATTAAAACTTGGATGACAAGCAATTTTTTACTATTGAACTCAGACAAAACTGAAGTCATTGTAATTGGTCCCACATGTCAGAAAAATACATTTTTCTAATGATGTAGTTACATTAGACAGCATTACCCTGGCTCCCAGCTCTACTGTAAAGAATCTTGGAGTTATCTTTGGCCAGGAAATGTCCTTTAGCTCACATATAAAACAAACTTCTAGGACTGCCTTCTTTCACCTGTGTAATATTGCCAAAGTAGACATTTTCTGTCTCAAAAGGATGAAGAAAAACTAGTCCATGCAATTGTTACTTCCAGGCAGCAGCACGATTACTGCCAGGAACTAGGAAAAGAGACTATATTTCTCCTGTGTTAGCCTCTCTACATCGGCTCCCAGTCAAATCCAGAATAGAAAATCCTCCTCCTCACCTACAAAGCCCTTAATGGTCAGGCACCATCATACTGTACAGATCTCATAGTTTCCTACAATCCCACTAGGACACTGCGCTCCCAGAATGCTGGTTTACTGGTGGTTCCCAGAGTTTCTAAGAGTAGAATGGGAGGCAGAGCCTTCAGTTATCAAGCTCCTCTACTGTGGAACCTTCTCCCAATTTCTGTCCGGGAGGCAGACACCCTGTGTACCTTTAAGAGTAGGCTTAAAACTTTCCTTTTTGATGAAGCTTATACTTAGGGTTGGCTCAGGCTTGAACCATCCCTTAGTTATGCTGCAATAGGCCTAGACTGCTGGGAGATTCCCCATGACACATAAAGCTTTTCTCTCATTCTCCCTCTCTCTCTCTCTGTTCAGTATGGATTCATATCCAAAGTTATATGTTACTAACTCAATATTTTCCCTTTCCCATAGTTGTGTGCTCTTCCATCTCTGTCTCCTCTTCTGTCACTTTCTGCAGGTATTTCTGCCTCTGGAGCTGTAGAGTCTGACCTACAACCCCACTCAACACCTGCTGATATAATTAGAAATTACTTGCACTGCCACCTTATTATTAACATTAATAATATATAATAATAAATAATAACAATAATAATAATAATAATAATAACAATAAAACATCAAATTTCTATAGCGCTTTTCAAGACACTCAAAGACGCTTAACAATATAACAAAAGAAAAGAGAAAAAGTAAAAAGAAATGAGTAAATTAAATAAAGTTGTAGTTATGTAAATGCCAGGTTGAACAGGTGGATCTTGATTAGTGCTTTGGAGGTCTGTAATGAGTCCAAGTTCCTGATGTGAGCTAAGCTAAGATTGAAACAGCTGTCATCCCTAGTCAGAAGTGAGGGAGGGACACCCCTTTCCAGACTCCAACAGTCCCCATGACTACACCCCCACCCCCCCACCAGAGCTGGATGAGTGAGCGTGACCGTTGCAAGAGAAAGTGATGGAAACTAAGTAAGTACATACAACGAACTGGTTTTAATTAATAACGTTGTTAGCCACCGTGTGTTATATTTTTACAGCCAGTCATTTTTTCATGATTCGACATGACATGGTTATTAGCACTGCGTGGTTCGCTAATGCTAACACTACTTAGCTTGTCACTGTGGAGTGTTGAAAAATATTGTTAGCAAACTTCAATTTTTAGATGCCATTACAGCATTTTTAGGCAGTGGGCTGCCTTTTTGACACATACATTTGCTTGATTTACCTGCCACTCACATGTATTGGGCTGGACTCAGGCAGAAGGCTGAAAGCTATGCTAATGTTCAGGGTTGTGAAAGGAGTGCCTGCATCAGGAGAGCGTTTTGCTACAGCTTTTTCTTATATTCAGTTATTTTCTAATGTTCAGTTATTGTAATAGTTGACATGAATGTAAATGTCTTAAGTAAGGAGCAATTAATTACTCTTCCCAATCTTATTGTTAGGCCTTGTTGAGTATTTCCTGAATTTGATTTAAGACAGCCATTCTTCATTGTCACGGTCTTTTAACAGACAAAAATCTTATTTGCTAGTCTATGACAATGTTAACTGTAGTGTGGCTCTTCATCAAAATTGTGAAAATAATGTATTTGATGGTCAAATGTTACATCAGGTAGATTCACTTTTTTGTCTTTGATGTCCTGCAGACAGAGTGGCCGACTCACAGGAATGAGGAACATGAGGATATGGCCCACAGTTTCTGTTACCTTTTCTACACAGAATACCGTAAGATAAAAATCGTGAGATAAAAAGTCAAAATTATGAGATAAAAAGTCATAATTGTGAGATAAGAAGTCCAATTTATGAGATAAGTCAAAATGATGAGATAATGTCGAAATTATGAGATAAAAAGTCATAATTATGAGATAACATCAAAATTCTGAGATAATCATTCAAAATGACGAGATAATAAATTGAAATTATGAGATAATGTTGAAATTGTGAGATTAAAAAAATCATAATATGAGATGATGTCGAAATTATGAGATAAACTGAAATCATGAGATAATGTCGAAATTATGAGATAAACTGAAATCATGAGATAATGTCAAAATTACTAGATAATAAATCGGAATTATGAGATAATGTCGTAATTGTGAGATTAAAAAGTTGTAATTATGAGATGATGTCGAAATTCTGAGATAAATTGAAATCATGAGATAATGTCCAAATTATGAAATAAAATGGAATTATGAGATAAGAAGTCATAATTATGAGATAATGTCAAAATTATAAAATACTTTCACACAACACTCAAAGTAGCAGTTCTTTGGCGTGAGTTCTCCTATTTAACTTGACAGTGAAATGGATCGTGAGCACATTGAAGACTGTTTTAAATAGGGCTTTACAACAGATGAAATACTTAATTTGCTTGCTGATTCACACTGGATTATATGGAGCAAACACACCCTTGAAAAGAGAAGCAGGTCTTGTGTAGACAGAATAAAAATGATGTGGCTGAAGTGGCAATCTTCATTGAACAGCAGCTGGAAACATCTTGTCAGTGTCATGGTTACCTTATTTAGGATAACATATTGCTGGAGAGACAGCTTGGTGCGCCACTGGAGTGCATGCAGACTTTTCCAAATTATTATCTCAATTTTCAGTGTATCATCTCATGATTATGACTTACTATCTCTTTGACTTAATGTGAGCAGTTTTTTTCTTATATCGGTGGAAATGAGCTTCCATAGGCTGAAAACATTTGAACATCTAAAAAAATATGATGCTTTTATTTCAAAGTTGCAGATACAAATGGTAAGTATTACTGTAACAGCTGAGAAAGATACTGTCTCTTGTGTGTGGCCTCTTTCATTTCCTCTTTGATGTTATATATATATTGTGATTTGTAAACATTTGTGCTGTTTATCAAACTCTTGACTTACCTTTTTGTCAAAATCCTGCTACAAACTGTCTCCACAGCACATAGAAGACATGGATTCACAGTTCAACAGTTTTCACTTCAAACAGGTTTTAGAGCAGTTTTAATCAGGAGTAACTTTTCTGTCAAAATCAGTTGGTGATAGAAAAACATTTCTTCAAAATAAAACAGGGTTTAACAGAGCCAGACGCTGAAATACACAGAGAAAGAAAGGGACACTTAAACACAATATGTCCTGTTTACACACACACCAGACAGACACATACATACACACACACACCACACACACACACACTGACATCTACACATTAACTAATGGGCCATTCTGATCAGTTAAACCCTAGTTCTGAATACTTATGTAAATGTGATGTTAAAATATTTTCCCTTTTTCATTAATTTGCAAACATTTTTAAAAACTTGCTCACTGGAAGTGAAGAAAAACCCATTAGCAAAATAAAAGCTCATAAAATAAATATACAATAATATAATAATAATAAATATAATTAAATAATAATAATAAAACAAAAATATACAACAAAAAATAATGACTAAACACGAAAAGGGATGGATTATTGGTGAAATATAAACTAACAAACAAATGCTGCAACTACATTGTCTTTTATAACACCAGACACACACCCTTCCACTTTCTGTAAAGCGCTGGTCCTCCACACACACCGCTGACATGTGTATTGATGGGTTTGCTAAATGTAGTGTTTTTAGGAGCCATTCTGAAACAAAACACACCAAGGTTTTGTTTTGTTTTTAAAAATATATAGTATATAAAGATTAGCTCTCTAGAAGTTTGAGATCTACCGGCTATTAATGGCTGCTGACACTTCTGCTGCGCTGGTACCAATCGCTATGGCAACCGTGAGGACACAAGCATCATCATAAGCATCTTCACAAGTATCACAAATATATTAAAAACTGTTAGAAACTTAGGAAAACGATAGTGAAAGGTGAGTGTTGTTTTCACTGTCAAAACTAGCGTAATACAAATTTATAACAGAATAGGCCTATAACATATTTATATAATGCTGACTGGTGTAAAGGCTGTCTAGCGCATCATAAGACTGGTGCCTTTTGACTAAGTTCAATCGGTAACATGACATTTCTGGAAAAATGAATGGACTAGCTTTTAGCTGATAATCTGTAACGGTCGGTAGACACAGTCTAATATCCCAAGCTAACCTGAGTGTGTGTGTGTGTTTGTTTTGTTTCAGAATGGCTCTAAAACAGATTAGGTACACAAAACCAGATTGTCCTTTTTTTCGGCTCCCACCTGTACATATCTGTGTGGTGGCCATCGAGGAACAGCCCCAAACCCTGAATTGGACTTTTCATGAGAGTGGCCAGGTGCAGGTGCGTCGCCTTTTCCAGCCTCCATCCATGGAGACCCCACTTCGTGATGCCATCAAGGGCACTGGCTTAAAGTCCGACGGTTAGTGGACGCCACAGATCAGAACCACAAAATATTGCGTGGATATGTCACTCTCACAATGTTTTACCCTGGAAACTTTTTCTATCACAAAAAGTACAAAAAGTAAATTCACTCAAGCGGTAACTTTTTTTGAATGATAAGTAGTGTGGGCCATAAACATCATCTATTGACGGATTATTTAGTTCTTTTAAACACCCCAAGTTTACTGGTTAAAGAATAATATAAACAAATAAACGTTTGTACTGAAACAGCGGGTGCCCATGAGGACCGCTACTCTCCTACAGGTATAAATGTCAGTCTGATGAACAACACAAACAGCCAAAAAAGACTCAATTACAATAATATGTTGTAGCCATGAGAGACTAAAAGAGTATAAAATTCTTTCTTTCTTTTGGTTGAAGGACAACACCAGAGTGAAGGTGACTCTGTGGAGGGAGGCAGCACTGGCCTCTGTCAGTGCTGGGAAGTGGCTGACGTTTAGCCACCTAAGGAGCACTGAGACCGCGCATGGGCACGTGCACACACACGTGTCTCAAAGATGGAAACAGACAAAATTCAATGTAAAGCACCATGTGTGATTTCTGGCTTAAAAAGATGTTTGAGACTCCTGAACTAACTCACCCGAATTTACTCCCTGCAGGAGGTCAGTTGAGACATGAACATGGCTGTTGGCGTGCTCACTGGCTATGAATCTGCAAAGGATGGCATCTGGGAGTGGTGGAGGCAGAGGAAGCCATTGGGTGTAAAATAGAGAAAAAAAAATTAAATGCTCTGCATTCACACTAATAAACCATTTATTGTGTATTTTAGACCATAAAATGGATTTGCATGACAAAAACTTGGCAATTTAAAGGTTTAAAAATTTAAAGAAATTCATTAATATTTGATATGTATAATTAGGACTGATGCTGGGTTAATTTTTTTTATTAAAAAAGAAAATTAAATTTTTGATTTTTGATTTTTTTGAGCACATTTCTGTGCGAAGGAACATTACAGTAACGTAACAATTTCAAAGGTGAATCAAAGGGTTAATATCTGCTTAATATATTGTTTGCTTTTTTAATGGAGATGATACAGTGATGACGTGTATTGTCACAGGCGGAAATGAAAGTTCATTAACGACAGAGCACAGGGCACAGCTGAAAAAGGTACGGGGATTACATTTAAACTTAATTTATTAACGTGTCAATGCATAGAGCCTGTTCTGACGTGAACCCGTAACTATCAGTGCTGCTTGATGTCAAATGATGAGAACAGGTTTTATCAGCACATCATTTTTAGTTGACGCACACAGCACAGAGCGCAGGCGTAAACACACATGCTAATGTTTTGGATACTGCAGCCGTGCGCACCTGTACGTCAGAAGTAGGAGTGAGATAAAATGATGACTGAAAATCGAGCGACAGTGTTACTGAAAAAGACTGACAGGTACAGAGAGCCGGTACACAGACACAGCTGATAAAGACTCTGGGATTTGGTCACAGCTCAGTTCTCTCTGCCGTTTTTAACTCATCATATCACCATCATAACACCGGTGTCCGTTCTCATGACTTGCATACAGTTCTCATCTGACACCGGAGCAGACAGTATCAGAGAGCGACCCACTCTGCTCACGCTGTCGCTCTGTCCTTCGTTTTCATCAAGTATCTAACTCCACAGTTAGTTTTTGTGGTTGGTCATTTTAAGACGAGATGTGGTTGTAAAGTTTACAGCCTGTCGCTCTGTTGCTCCTGCTCTGTGTGTGAACTGTGAGGCAGCTAAAAAAAAGTGTTAACAAAGTTATATGGCCCCCTAAATGTTGACTATAAATAGTATTACACATGTACTATAAATAGTCACCATTTAAGGGGCAGCCCTGACCTTATGGTATCTTCACATCTCACTTAGGAGTAAAAAGGAAACTTAACTTAACAACAGAAATAGTGATTTGATTCATATCGTAACATGAAAAATCATATTGTGATTTTTTTTAATTCATATAGTGCCAAATCACAGCAGAAGTTATCTCAAGGAACTTTCCATATAGAGCAGGTCTGGTCCGTACTCTTTATATTATAATTTTTTCAAAGAGAGATCCAACAATTCCCACCATGAGCAGCACTAGACGACGGTGGCAAAGAAAGACTTAAGAGGGAGAACAGTCTCAAATTGTCAAGGAAATGGTGTTAGCTAGCTTACATTTAGCATCTCTGATTTACTGGTTAGGTAGCTACCGTATAAAACATTTTGATTTATTTTTTGCAAGTTAAACTTTAGTGGCACAGATCAAATATATTGAGCCCAGTAATATGATGGGATGAACTTGACTGGATATAGTCTGTGGGCTCAGATGCAGTAGTGTGGCTGTAGTGAGCAGGATTCTAGAAATGATCTGTGCATGTGGTGGAGGAATGCACAGAGCAGGGTAGAAATTCAACTGAATTCATCATGTTATTTTACAAGTTTTGCATCCTCATTACTGCCGCTAAATGCCTGACCTGTCTACATCCAAAGTCAAACATTTCATAACTCTCTAATGTAGCATGCATTAAGAGTTTTTGACTGATGATGATTAGTTTTGAAGTGGCATTGTGTGTTTTTACACACTTAATATCCCCATGTGGATCATCGTTCAAGAGTTGAACGAGTTTAAATGCATGTCCATTTATCTTCAGTGTGTGAGGAATGTCACAGAGTGAAACCGGCAGGTACTAATGAGCAGGAAAGTGTATGGCACCTGCTATGGCATTTGTTTAGCACTACAGTCTGTTCGACAGGCCCTGCACACACACAGCAGCACTGATCCATCCTGTTTATTGTAGCTTCAGATGTAACATTTGCCATTTTTCAATTAAAATATAATGGTTTTATGGAAACTAGTGTAAGTCAAGGTAGAAAAAAATCAGATAAATTGACCACAATGGAGATACAGCAGAGGACACTTCAAAATGGATGACAGTTCACATAATAACCAGAAGAGGGCAGCTGTGAGTTTCTCTAAACCCAGCCATTGAAAACCCTAACAGATAACTTTAGCCTTAGTATTTCAACAGCACAACCACTACCAGGTGTACTGAATATTATCCTTTCATAATTAGAGGTTGAGAAATATTTGGGTGCCTGATATTGGAAGAGATAAAATATCCAGCTAAAGTAAAATATGAATATTGGTAATGATGCATGCTTTGAGGGGAGGCAGTTTTTACAGAGAAAATCACCCACTGCAGAATTAAATGGGCCAGTCAAATTATTGTGCAAGATGGCTGATATACATTTCTTTCACAACACCAGTGAAGATGTCTCATCTGTTTCCCACTCCTTTGAATGGATCGGCCCTTTCAGGTTAAATGGAGCTCTTATCTTTCATCTCCATCACTTCTAATTATTTCATATCTGTTCACAGTGACACAGTGTTTAGAGCTGACATGTGATTTTGCAACCTTGCTGGAGGCTGAAGCAGAGTCCACCAGCAGTGCCTGTTTTGCCATTTATGCCCTACAGCATCATGTTCAGAATTCACAACCAGGTAATGAAGACATTCTCCAGGCTGTCCCCCAATCCTCCTATGTGGGCAATTGTCTACACAGTCTTCCCTCAGCCCATGAGGCCAAGAACCTGGCCTCAGGTGGGTTTGAGATCCATCAATGGGCCAGCAACAATCCTGCAGTCATTCAGCACCTACCCCCCAGTGCCTGATCTGCTTCTTCAGAGCTATGGTTGAAACCACTCAGAACCTCAAGGTGGAACCCTGGTGTGGCACTGTTCTACAGACAGCCTTGCTTACAAGTACTGACCAGTAAAGTACTCCTCCTTGATCCTCAGGAATGTATACAAAGTCCTAGCTAGTCAGTATGATCCCATATGGCTCTGTGGCTTATCTGAGGGAGGTGGATAAGAAAGGCCAGTGTCACCTGGTCTTTGTCATGGCCTGCTCCAGAGTAGCAACCAAATGTCAGCTTACAGTGCCTCACCTTGAATTGTGTGCTGCCTTCTCTGGAGCCCAGCTTATCCCAACTGCTCCATTCAGAACAAACCTTTCCGCTCAGTCACACAGTCCTTTGGTCAGATTCCACCACTGTGCTTTCCTGGATCCACTCAGAGACCTGTCGCTACAAAATCTTTGTCGCAAAGCAACTAATAGAGATCTTGGACTAACCCGGCAGATTGGAAGTATGTTTCATTCTCCTTGAAACCAGCAGATGACCTTACCAGAGGTATGGCTGCTGGAACTAGTAGTGCCACATCGCTGGACCACAGGACCTCCCTTCCTACACTTACCATCGGATCAGTGGCCCATACAGCCTCCTATTGCCCCCAAGAAAGTTGCCTTTGAGTGGAGGAAACCAGCATTCTGTGGTCACATAGTCACATAGAATAGTCCTTCATGTTATACTCCTGCTGACATCACAACCTCCTCCCTCTAAGCCCCTTGAATATACCATACTTTCCAGACTATTGAGCGCACCTGACTATAAGCCGCACCCACATAAATTAAAAAGAAAAAAAAAGTACATATACAGGCCACACTTATCTATAATATTAAGCTCGTTAGCCCGTAAAAATCTATAAATTAGCTGCATCGTTGTTTAAGCTTCAAAGCGTGTGAAAAAAGTAGCGGCTTATAGTCCAGAAATTACCGTACTGAGGTTGAGAACTGCATTCTATGACCTGCACAACAACAGAGTTTCCCTGAAGAGTACACACTTCTCCAGTCGGATAAGCCTGTGTTCCCTCTCACCTGAGTTTGAATCTGTCACCAGTCTGATCCATGTTGGAGGCCATCTGAGGAGAGGTGAAAACCTCTGCATCATACATCCTGTGGTGTTAGATCCAAAGCACCCAATCATTCAATTGGAGAAGATGACAAAAGCCTCTCCACCCTGGTCCTGAGAGTTTTTTTTGCTGGTATTCACTGGCATTACTGGATTCTGAAAGGAATCCTGCAGCCAAGTTCTACCTGGATGTGTGGTGAGGGGCATTATCTTGTTGAAACATCCAGTTTTGACTTCGACGGAACAGTGCACGTGCAGAAGGGAGCATGTGGGTTTCGAAAATGACACAATATTTGGCAGAGTTCAATGTGCCATCACAGACAGTGAGATGACCAACACCAGCAGCACTCCTGCATCCCCAAACCATGTACTGTACATGCTGGAGATAATGCTTCACCTGGCCTTCTGCGTACCCTCACATTATCAGGAGGAGGATAAAGCTGGAAACTGGACTCATCTGACCAAAGAATCTTCTTCCAGTTCCTGGCTGTCCAGTTCTTGTGTGCTTGGACCCAACAACACTGGGCTAACCTCTGTCTCTCATTGATCAAAGGCTTCTTGACAACCTTGTAGGACCTTAAGCCACGATCTAAAAGTTGGCCACGTACAGTGCGGGTGGAACACTGGACACCAGTTTGGTTTGATCACTGCTGCTGAAGCTCCTGTGATGTCATTCCGTGGTTTACCTGCACATGCAGATCAGGATGCGGTCATTTCCTGCTGAAGAAACCCTCGGGCGCCCAGATCTTGGTTTGTCTTCCAAGCTGTTGGTTCGTCTATATTTCTGCAGAGTGTATCCAACTGCTGAAGGACTACATCTGCACTTCCTGGCTATCTGGCAGTAGCTGTACCCCTTCCTGGCTGAGAATCTGTATCTTCTAATGTGTTTCCTGCGTTAGGTTCCTTGTTTTAGCCATTTTTGTCTTT
>NW_026117986.1:0-43101 GCF_001640805.2 Lates calcarifer
CTCCTAATCGCATCAGACAATGGACTTGTTTCTGTACTTGTCTTTGTTAGATCTCAGTGCTGCTTTTGATACGATTGACCATCACATCCTTTTACAGAGACTGGAGCATTTTATTGGTATTAAAGGAAATGCACTAAACTGGTTTTAAGTTCCCTCTATCTGATAGGCTTCAGTTTGTACATGTTAACAACTACTCCTCCAAGTACACAAAAGTTAGACATGGAGTTCCACAAGGGTCAGTGCTTGAACCAATCCTCTTCACTTTGTATATGCTTCCCTTGAGCAATATTATCAGGAAACACTCCATACATTTCCATTGTTATGCAGATGATACACAGCTTTATCTGTCAATGGAGCTTAACGAAACCAATCAGCTAGCCAAACTCCAGGCTTGTCTTAGGACATTAAAATTTGGATGACAAGCAATTTTTTATTACTGAACTCAGATAAAACTCAAGTCATTATAATTGGTCCTGAACATGCCAGAAATAAATTTTCTAATGATGTGTAGTTCCATTAGACGGCATTGCCCTGGCTCCCAGCTCCACTGTAAAGAATCTTGGAGTCATCTTTGATCAGGATATGTCCTTTAACTCACACATAAAACAAACTTCTAGGACTCCTTTTTTCACCTGCATAATATCATCAAAATTAGACATTTTCTGTCTCAAAAGGATGCAGAAAAACTAGTCCATGCATTTGTTACTTCTAGGCTGGACTACTGTAATTCATTATTATCAGGCTGCCCCAACAAGTCTCTAAAGACTCTGCAGCTGATTCAAAATGCTGCAGCACGACTACTGACAGGAACTAGGAAAGAGACCATATTTCTCCTGTGCTAGCCTCTCTACATTGGCTTGCTGTCAAATCCAGAATAGAATTAAAAATCCTTCTCCCTCACTTACAAAGCCCTTAATGGTCAGGCTCCATCTTACCTTAAAGATCTCATAATCCCCTACAATCCCACTAGGACTCTGCGCTCCCAGAATGCTGGTTTACTGGTGGTTCCCCAGAGTTTTCCAGGAATAGAATGGGAGGCAGAGCCTTCAGTTATCAGGCTCTTCTACTGTGGAACCCTCTCCCCAGTTTGGGTCCGGCAGACACCCTCCTGTGCCTTTAAGAGTCGGCTTAAAACTTTCCTCTTTGATAAAGCTTATAGTTAGGGTTGGCTCAGGCTTGAACCATCCCTTAGTTATGCTGCTATAGGCCTAGTTCAGTTAAAGGTTTCACAAGCCATTGTTGCAGGAATGGCAGAAATTTCCTCAACCTGGCTGGGATCATTACAGGATGAATGGAGTAAAAAATTACCTTTTGCAAAAACAAAACATGAAGAACATACTGCAAATATGCTGCAGTTGCATTTTGTACTGAAACTGTGTAAGTTGTCTGCCAAAATTAAAATATGATTCTGTTTTTAGTTTGTGAGCTGATATTTCAGGCTGTCATGAGTCACTCAGTCTCATAAAACAATAAACCATGCTTGTCTAATTCTGGATTATTGTGTGTTATTGACTAAACTAAACTTCTAAGGAAACGTATCTCTTGATTTCTTGCCAGACTGAACCTCTCCATCAGACATATGTTGAAGCAGCATCATCCCAAGGGGGACAGATTCTGGAGAGCAATGCTCGAAAGTAACTTGGAAAAGGACTAGGTCAGCAATCTGTCAGAAGAAGGAAACTTTCCTCAAGTTTCTCCCTCACCTCCAGTTAGAAAAAATACTAACTGGAAAGTGGCAGTAAGAGGTAACTGGCAACTGTTTTGGCAGGGTTACTCTTGGTCAGTGGGTCAGCAAATGCTCTCTATTTCACATACAGTGCATCCAGAAAGTATTCTGCCCCCACTGAAATATCACATTGACATACGTTTTAAACCCTCGCATTTATCTGAATCATCTCTGAGATGTTTCTAGACTTTGATTGGAGCCCTGTGTGGTAAGTTGAGTTGACTTGACTTGATTTGGAAAGGCACACACCTGTCTATATAAGGTCTCACACAGCCAGGATTTTAGAAATACTGAGGCTATGAATACTATAATAATATAAAAAGTTCCCTGGTACATGGTAGCCCTGGATATTCATGGTCCCCCCTTAATCTTTTGTCATCAGGTCAAAAGTTCTTCATGACAAAACAGTGCAACTCTATATACAATGAGGTATAAGTGTGAATGTGAATGTATTGCACAGGGGTGTTGTATTGCACAGGACGGTTGTACAGTTAAATAGTTAAATATTAACGTGCACAGAGTGAGGCATGTTGCACAGTTTATGTTATGTTGATGGAGGGGTCGTTGTGTGTGAGAGTTCAAGGTGGTGATGGCTCTTGGGAAGAAACTGTTTTTCAGTCTGTTTGTCCTGGCTTTGATGCACCTGTAGCGCCTGCCAGAGGGCAACAGGTCAAAACAGCTGGGAGCCAGGATGTGGGTTGGCCAAGAGGAGAAATATAAAGAGAGAAAAGCGGGGGTCCAAGAACAGAACCCTGGGGTACTCCATATTTCACATCAGAAAGGGCTGATATGGTGTTATTACAAGAGACACACTGAGTTCTGTCAGATAAATAAGATTTTAGCCAGCTGAGGGCCAGGCCAGAGATTCCAAATCTATTTTCCAGTCGGTCCATGAGTATACAGTGTTCTATAGTATCAAAGGCTGCACTAAGATCAAGTAAGAGGAGCAGAGAGGTGGAATCTGAATCCAGAGAGAGTAGAAGATCATTTACTACTTTAGCAAGTGCTGTTTCAGTAGAGTGAAAGGTCGTAAAGGCAAACTGATAAGGTTCGAAAGGATTATTATCAACTAAGTGAGCTAAAAGCTGCTGAGACACAACTTTTTCTAGTATTTTAGAGAAGAATGGAAGATTTGAAACAGGCCGATAGTTACTCAAAGACCCAGGATCAAGGTGTGGTTTCTTAAGTAAAGGTTTAACCACAGCTGTTTTGAAGATAGAAGGAATAGTGCCAGTCGTCAACGATAGATTTACAATATTCAGCACTGCAGGGCCCAAGACTGGCCAGAGATCTTTGGAGAGTTTACCTGGTAAAGGGTCAAAAAGGCAAGTGGTGGGTTTAGAGGCTAGTACCAGCTTAGATAATGAATCAAGACATACAGTGTCAAAGTTCATCAGAGCAGAAACTCTCTGAGACTCCGTGTGATGCTCAGCTGGTTCTTCAGCAGATGCCAGAGAAAATTAACTGATTTTTAATCTAATCTCATCAATTTTACTGCAGAAAAAATTCTGAAACTCATGAGCAGTAAAGGGTGAGCAGCTAGGAGGCGGCTGCTTTTTAGTGAGTTTAGCTACAGTGTCAAAAAGAAATCTAGGATTATGTTTATTGATATTGATTAAGTTTTAAAAAAATATGCTGCTCTGGTGGTAGATAGTGCATGTTTATATAACAAACTGGTGCCACTGGAGATATAGAGCTTCTGATTTTGATTTACGCCATTCGCGCTCTATCCGGCAGGCCTGCTTCAGAGCAAGTGTGTCATCTGTGAACCAGGGCATAGACCTCTTTGACTGTCTAACTTTAGTGGTGAGAGGTGCAACTGAATCGAGGAGACCAGACAATTTTGTATTTAAATCCCTGGTACAGTTTTCAACAGAACCTATTGCTGCAGTAAAAGGGGCCAGGACCTCTGGTAGTTGATCACCAAGAACAGTTAAAGTTGTGGGACCTATGTGTCTGGTGGAAGATACATTTGAAACAATTTTAGGGGGACAGGCTAAAGTTGCATCAAATTTCATAGAGAATGGTCAGAGATAACAGATGTAACAGGGGAGATAGTCAGATTAGACACCTCTATCCCACAGGAGAGAATCAGGTCTAGAGTGTTACCACCACAGTGAGTAGGTTCATGTACAGACTGTGTGAACCCAAAAGTATCAATAAGTGCCAGAAAGGCTTTATTTAGAGGGTCAGAGGCCTTATTTAGGTGAATGTTAAAGTCATACATAATTAGATTGTCATCAGTATATGTGACAAGGCATGATAGAAAATTTCCAAATTCATCTAAAAACTGTGAGTAGGGGCCAGGTGGTCTGTAAAGTACCACAAGGTGGAGTGGTTGCAATCTATTTCCCTAGTGCTGGAGATCTGAAGCTACTGGTGAAGGTTTCAATACTACAGCCTCAAGAGTTAGAAGTGACATTAAGGTTACTAAGGTTAGACCAAAGAAAGACTTATAAATTAAGGCGACACCTCCACCTTTTTTCATAGCCCGAGCAACATGTGCATTGGTATACTCAGGTGGGGAAGTTTCATTTAATGGCAGGAACATATCTGGTTTAAACCATGTTTCATATCCAGATTATGTTCAAGAATCATTTATCAATAATGCCTTAGTAGAAAGTGATCTAATATCTATGAAGCCAAATTTGAGGATCATGTTGAGCCTGGAGCTGCCAGTAGCAGTCTGGTGTGGTATAAGTATTAATAGGAATGAAGCATCTACTGTTGCTATTAGGAAATTTTAGTGGCCTTTTATTCAGTACTTTATGGGACATAGCACTGTCACCAGTGGCAGGAGTGGTGATTTGGAAACTTGTGAATAGTATGACGGGGAATGGAGACAGTCTCAATGCAGTAGATCAGTCTGAGCATCTAAAGTCTGCAAATTTTCCTGGTTAGATTTATCGTCTAAGCTAGTGGACTCCAAAACCGCACCACCTAAAGACCTAGCAGGTTCCCTAATCACCTGCGACCTGCCGATCACTAGGGCCCTACTGTCAAACCCGACATAAATACCTGTCTATATTCCTAGATAAAATAGCAGCGCCTGCTCCAGTAGGATGCAGGCCATCTGCCTTCAGCAGGTCAGGGCAGCCCCAGAAAGAAGGCCAGTTATCCACAAAACTATATCCCTGCTCAATACAGTGACGAGCCAGCCAGTGGTTAAGAGATGACACCTCATCATTACCCGATCTAAAGTTGTAGAAAAGTACATGTCAGGATGGGGTTACAAAAAAATATCCAAATCTTTGATGATCCCCTGGAGCACCATCAAATCCATCATCATCAAATGGAAAGAACATGGGACCACAACAAACCTGCCAAGAGAGGGCCGGCCACCAAAGCTCACGGACCGAGCAAGGAGGGCATTAATCAGAGAGGCAATACAGAGACCAAAGGTAACCCTAAAGGTGCTGCAGAGTTCCACAGCAGATGCTGGAGTATCTGTCCATTGCACCACAATAAGCCATACACTCCACAGAGCTGGGCTTTATGGAAGAGTGGCAAGAAAAAAGCCATTACTTAAAGATAAAAATAAGAAAGAGCGTTTTGAGTTTGCCAAAAGGCACGTGGGAGACTCCCCAAATGTATGGAGGAAGGTGCTCTGGTCAGATGAGACTAAAATTGAACTTTTTGTCACCAAGGAAAACGCTATGTCTGGCAAAAACCCAACACATCTTGTCACCCCAAGAACACCATCCCCACAGTGAAACATGGTGGTGGCAGCATCATGCTGTGGGGATGTTTTGCAGCAGCAGGGACTGGGAGACTGGTCAGAATTGAAGGAAAGATGGATGGTGCTAAATACAGGGACATTCTTGAGCAAAACCTATTTCAGTCTGCCAGTGATTTGAGACTGGGACGGAGGTTCACCTTCCAGCAGGACAATGACCCTAAGCATACTGCAAAAGCAACACTCGAGTGGTTTAAGGGGAAACATTTGAAGGTGTTGGAATGGCCTAGTCAAAGCCCAGACCTTAATCCAATAGAGAATCTGTGGTCAGACTTGAAGATTGCTGTTCACAAGTGGAACCCATCCAACTTAAAGGAACTGGAGCAGTTTTGCCTTGAGGAATGGGCAAAAATCTCTGTGGCTAGATGTGGCAAGCTGAGATATTTGTTGTTTGCTTCTCAATAAAAAACAAATCACATCTTCAAAGTTGTAAGCATGTTCTGTAAATGAAATGATGCAAACCCTCAAACAATCCACTTTAATTCCAGGTTGTGAGGCAGCAGAAAACAAAAAATGCCAAGGGGGGTGAATACTTTTGCAAGGCACTGTAGAATAATACAAAGCAGCAGCAGATAATGTGTAACAGACCTCAGGATAGAAAGTGAAGAGAGCAAGCAGAGCAGCGAGTAAGTGCCGGTCTCACAAAATCACGGCGTACAGTACAGGTAGTGTCACAGCGTGAGTGTCAGAAAGTGTAGACACTGCTCTGTCTTTTTTATGACCGCTGAGACATTGTGCGTCCAAGAGAGGTCATCAGAGATCTGGACTCCCTGAACCTGAATGCATGGACCCTCTCCACACACTCGCCATTGATGTAGAAGGGGGGCAGGTCAGTTCTACACAATGTCCAGAGCCTTCAACATCTCAGGGCCAATCTTGTCCACACCTGGCTCCTTGCCACTAGGCAGCTTCTTAACTACCTCAGTGACCTTTGCCAAAGATAAGGGCGAGGCTTTCTCCAAGTCTTCAGACTCTGCCTCCTCCACAGCTCACACCTTTTCTTTATGATTGATTAAATGAATGATTGATTCATGATGATTAAAATTTGTTGTAGAAAATTTCAGCTGCATGGTGAAGAATGAAAGAAACTTCTGCCGGCCGACAAAGTTTTATTTTCCTTGCAAAGAAAAGGTCAATCACCACCCAAGCGGTCAGGAGATGGCAAAAGATCCTGAGCATGGGGACATCTAGACTTTTATGCCTGAAGAACACTCCTCAAGGTGAACAAAGGGTCATTGATCTTGTTTGCCCTTTGAAGTGGCACCCCACCCCTTGGGTTATCTTTCACACTTGGGGTATCCTACAGAATGTACATCTTGATGAGAATGTAAACAAGTGGTCTAGATGTCACAAATGGTCACAAAGAAAGAAATTTACAATCACAAATCACAATGTGCTCAGCCAGCATTATGCACAATCTGCCACTCACAATGTCAGGTGTCACATTGAAGACAAGACATATGTCCTAGACATATGGCTGCAGATCAGATGATACAACCACAAAGTCAATCACTGATCTTTGGCCTAAGGTGTTCTGGTACCACATACACTTAAGAATGACATTATGTTTGAACATGGTCTTTATTATGGCCAAACTGTGACTAGCACAGAAGTCCAATAACAAAGCACCACTCAGGTTCAGATCGGGGAGACTGTTCCTCCCAGTCACACCTCTCCAGGTTTTCCCCATCATCACCCACATGAGCATTGAATTCTCCCATTAGAATCCCCAGCCAGTACCCTTTCCAGGACACCACCCAGATTCCAAGAAGGCTGGGTATTCCAAGCTGCTGTTCGGTGCATAAATACACACAACAGCCAGAGCCTTACCCCCTGTAACTTGTATTTGCAGAGAAGCGACCCTCTCGTTCACAGGGGTAAACTCCAACATGGCAGTGCTCAGCCGGGGACTCGCGAATATTCCCAAACCTGCCCAGCACCTCTCACCCTGGGTGACTCCAGAGAAGGAGAGAGTCCAGCTCCTCTCCGGGAGTTTGGTTCCAGAGCTTATGCTGTGTGTAGAGGCGAGCAACTATATCCAGCTGGTACTGCTCTACCTCCTGCACCAGCTCAGGCTCCTTCCCCGCCATTTCACGTCCCTAGAGTTAGTCTACACCACCAGGCATTGACACACCTAGGTCCCTGCCTTCGCCTGCCATCTGGCTGGCAAAGCACCTGACTCCGATGCCTATCCCCACAGGTGGTGGGTCCACAGGGGGGTGGATCCATGTAGCTTGTTTGGACTGAGCCTGGCCAGGCCCCATGGGTGAAAACCCAGCCACCAAATGCTCGCTGCCCCTCCTCCCAGGTCTGGCTCCAGGAGGTCTGGCTTCCTTGTCCTTAACTGAAAGGTCTGGTGCAATTACTCTAAATGGAACATGGTCTCTAAATGAACAATAAACCAAGCTTTACCGGATTCTCCCTTCAATTCATTCTTGACTAACACCCTTGAAAATTAAAATTTACACATAAACAAATTGTCAAGATACAGAATGATTCTGATGTTATGAAGTTATGAAATTGTTCCTTGTGTCATAGGATGAAGAGTGTGTCACATGACCACATTTAAGCTGAAATAATATTTTATGTTAACTGTAGCAAGCATGCATATATATGACTTAGAAATATTTAGACACAAAGGTATACAAATCAGTGTGTTAGACAAGATGTGCCTGATTTTGGCAATATTACGCAGGTGGAAAAAGACTGTCCTCAAAGTTCATTAGGCTTCATTGATTTGTGTATCATCTGCCTAACACTGTAAGTTTATGAAGTGTTTCCTAATAAAATTGTCTAAAAGAACCATATACAAAGCGAATAGAATAGGTAGAACGTCATTTATAACATAAACCAGTGCTGTCTTTGTGCTATGATGCACTCTAAATATTCCTCAATTAATTGTTGTTCTGTAGAAAGTCACACAACTGATTGGTGACTGCTACCACAACTGATTTTAGAGAGAAATGGAAGGTTAGATATGGGTCTAGAGTTGGCTAATACGTCTGGATTGAGTGTAGGGTTTTGAATAATATTAAGATTACCAAATTGTATTACAGCAGTCTTGTTATTTAATAGCCATACCTCGTATCTAGTAGAGAAGTGCTAAGGGTAAAACTTCCTAAAGCAGCCTAGTTAGGATGGGATCTAAGAGACAGGCTGAAGGTCGATAGGAGAAAAACAGTCTATTTATCAGGTTTTAGAGCTATTTATATGGATCAAAGATAAAGTGCATGCAGAATGGCTATATAAGTTTATAAAACTCAGTCACAGGCCCAGAATTTTGGGTGTGTGAGAGTTTTATACTAGGGTAATGATGTCATATTTTAGGTGTGGTAACATAGCCTCTTTCTTTGTTTCAGTAGATCTAGAAATTACATTCTTAATAAATTCTAAATTGTTTAATTTGGAGTTCCCACGCACAAATTGCAAATGGCAATCGCCTTACACCCTGACCAATTAAGACATTATACAAGACGAGATATGGAAACAATGAATGAATACAAACATGAATCATATATCAGCACATAAATCGCAAGCTAACAAAATAGTAATCAATTGATCAGACAAAAGGATACATAGTTTACACATACATAGGACCAAAACCCTGATCTGCCACTCCACAAGTAATGCCACCGACCTCCATACGACACTGAGGAGGCATGTCAACCAAGACAGACCTACAATGTCCACAGCCTTCAGCATCTCTTTAAAAAATAGTGAACTAGAAGTGGGGAAACAATTTTGAATAGAAAACAGTGGGCAGGAGTGCTTTAAAGTGCATTTCTAATATTTTAGCAAGCCCATTTACCACCTCACCTAATCTTTTTGAAATGTATCACAGAGAATAAACGTGGCCACTTGGTGTTTGCTATAACAATGAGGTGAACGTAAACCTGGCCTGTCAGTAATAAAGATCCTTTCCAGGTTCAGAGGTGAAATTGATGTTACTCATGAAGTTCAGCCAGTATGTTGGCTCTTTTCTGTAAACATCCATAAGGCAAAACTTAATAACACCATGGGGAAAAAATCAGCAGGTTTTAATCATTGTATCTTGTGTACAAGCAAACAGGTGTCACACGTGTTGTTATGCTTATATTTTGATTGCTGCCAGTTAGTCTGATAATGTATATGAAAGACGCATTGATGGGAGAGAGCAAGAGATGCTGTCAGGCTGGGCAAATGATAACAGTTCCCTTACAAGGGAGGAGTCACCATTACTGTTAAGAGACAGAGGCACAGGAAGGACACAGAGAATATGAGAAACACCAAGATTGCAGTCCCACTTTCTGGACTGAAAAGTCATATTTAATTCCATCAGCATCCATAGAGTTAATGATACACAGCCATATATGTGAAAGTTACAGTGGGTCACTCAGATTAGCTCAATACCATATACAGAAAATGTCTCTGCAGTACCAATGTCTTTATATAACCTCAGCACTTGACATTTGAGGGTAAAATGTGTGTGGTTTTGGATCTGTATGTGTGAGTTGAGTGACTAAATTATGTAACCTTTGCCTTAGAGTCACTATAATATATGGAATCACTATGTCACTATGTCTCATATGTGACCCACAGAAGTCATGTATTCTTATCAAAGTAAACCAAAAACCCAATTACAGCAACAAATGGTTTTGTTTCTCATAAAAGCAGCCACGAACATATACATACACACACCCGCGTACATGCGTGCCCACACGTGCGTGCACATACACATACACAGAGGAAACCAACATTAACCTAATCCTCAATCAGCAGTCTGTCAGTGGAATAATAAGACAAACTGACACACAAAACACGTCTACTCCTCCTCTCCAATGTTATTTTTGCCATTCTGTAATGATGCTTCTTAGGGCACAGTATCAACACAATATATGGGCTGCAAGCAATTTGGCTCAGCTTGTTAATCTTTTGTAATTATGTTGGAAAGAGACCGTGTTTTATTACTGTGTTTCGAAACAGGCCAGTATATTCCTCATAGTCAGAGTTTAGAAATGAGATTCTATTTTTGCTAGAGTATGTGGTTCTTGTATTGGCCTTTATATAAGACAGTCTCTGTAGCAGGGGGTTTTGATGGAGAAGCTGGTGTCAACAGTCACTCAGTTCCTAAAGACTTGATGAAAGGACTGTGTAGCTTGAATGTCCTTTTGACTTTGTGATGATGTCAGCTATCATCCAGCTGTTTTCATTTTTAGTCTAATTGAAGCGCTCTCTGGACAGTTGGAAAAACTCAAATGGGCATTTGGCAAAGTTTCACAGCACTCTACAATTCTCACTGAAGAGCATTCAGTCAGGCAAGGTGTTGCTAGGTTACAGCACTGAGATGTTGGGAGTTAAGTGGACAGCCAGTGGTCACTTCCTTCAAAGGCTCTGTCATTTCAAAATTCTATAATTATTGGAATATGCTAATAGGACAGGAAAATATGTGGGAAGAGCTCCACATGGTTGCTATAACTACTGTGGGCTAAAAATGGAGATCAATCATAATTTGACATCACTTGGCAACTGGTGTTAATAATGGACTTCCGTTCTAACCAGTTCACAGTTTACCACATGACTCTCACCAGTGAAACAAATAAAAAAGATAAGATAATTAGTCCCATAATGGGGAAATTTACAAAACAAAAAACATAATAACTGTATTAATATTTTTATGTTAACAATATATCACATAAGTAAGGCATACATAAGCAAAACTATACTCATTTTACTGATTTGTGGTTAAACTTCATGAGGATTCTTTAATCAGAATGCTAAAACTGAAAATGTGCTGTTTTTAAAGTATTTCATATCATTCCAGCACACCAAATCAAATTGTCATGCTTAGTTTCAACCTCTGTTTACAAGTTTTCTTGCTTTCTCCATCCCCACACTCTTCTGGGCCTCATGAAGTGTATCTGTCCTGCTTCATCCACAGTAATGAGTCCCTCCTGCTGTAAGCTCTGATTTACACATGTTGCATAGAGATGAGGCAGCACAATTCTTGCCTAACTCTACCATTTCTGCTCAATAAAACAATAACACTACAGTATTCATATCAACAGTCTTTTATCCATTATGGAAAAAGAGGGAGTCAGAAAGAAAGACAGAAGATGGGTGTAGGACAGTGAGAGAGCGAGATAAACGGGAAGGTTCATTATCCATTATGAATGACTACCTCAGTGCTCTCCTCTATTCAAAATGATTTTTATGGCATCAGTAACTGCTTATACAGTAAAAGTGTAGTGTGTATCCAGTGTATGTCATCCAGTCTTTAGAGGTGGTGATGTCCTTTGTGTAAACTTAAACATGTCTGGTAATACAAGTCAAGTCAAATTTTATTTATAGAAGTTATCTCGAGGCACTGTACATATAGAGCAGGTCTAGACTACACTCTTTATCATATAAATTTTACAGAGAGAAACCCAACAGATCCCACCATGAGCAGCACTAGGCGACTGTGGCAAAGAAAAACTTCCTTTTAAGAGGCAGAAACCTCAAGCAGACCCGGACTCAGGGTGGGCGGCCATCTGCCTCGACTGGTTGGGTTTGGGGGGGGAGAAAGACAACATTGCAGATACACAGACTAAGTCAAAATGTAAACAGTAGTAGTAATAATAATAAATAATATTATTATTATTATTATTATTATTATTATTATAGCTAAGGGGATAATAATGACAAAACAGTGAAACATTAGTAACACTAACTCTACCACTAACACTAATAAATGCTTAATTATTGTCGCATCATCAGTTGAGTTGGATCATGGGAGCAGCAGGAGACTCTACAGCTCAGAAGACAGAACCCTGCAGTAAGAGACAGTAGAAGAAAAAGAGAGAAGCACAGCCTGGGCACTAATGTGCTTGAGGGAAGAAACACACAGTGAGAGTGATGCAGTGATATTAAGACGGTTTATAGTAATCTCGTCAGCAGAACATCATTGAGAACATTTAATAACTACTAAGCTTAACTGATGCATTGAGACTGACCCAACCCGCTGAAGGAAAAATGGTAGGGAGGTTGTTCCAGAGGAAGGGGGCCTGATAGGAGAAGGCCCTGCAGCCTGCTGACTTCTTTTTAACTCTGGGGACAGACAGCAGCCCTGCACTCTGAGAACACAGAGCACGGGAGGGAATATAAGGGTTAAGAAGCTCAGACAGGTATGAGGGGGCTAACCCATTTAGAATTTTATAAGTCATTAAGAGAACTTTAAAGTCTGATCTAACATGAACAGGGAGCCAATGAAGGTAGTGTGACGGAACAGCTTTGGTGATGATACGCTGGCTGTATATATACTGGCCTAATCCTCCGGTCAGAGAAGACGCAGCAACTTCTCTCCTTTAGATGAATTTATTGACATCTATATCCAAATGAACAGGACACTGTAGTACACCGTAGTATATGTAAGTGTGGTTTGTGATGTCTGCAAAGGGCAACAACAATAAATAATAGTAATTAAACTACTATACAGTGGCATTAATAATAGAATAACATGAATTACTATAGACATGAGTAACGTGTCATACTGCAAATCACCGCTAGGGGGCCGTGTAGGATCGTTAAACAACACAACGGCTTGGCCCAACGGGCAGGTCACGTGACCAAACTAACTGACAGCCCCGGTCCGGTCAATTTAACACGCTAGCATCAATATGATAGCAACCTCAATGAATGACAGCTACACAGCTAAATAAACAGTGTCAGAAGGAAATAAAATGTATGATAATTAACTGAGTTACATGTTGGGCCGTCCATGTTTCATGAGGTTCAGTTAAGACATACTAAATGGTAAGCTAGCAAAGCAAACGAGCATATTACACTGGTAATATTAACAGCTCTCGTCACATATGAGATATACAATATCCGCTCATCACGTAACTTACATCATCACTGACACACACTGTTGTACAAAGGAATAAAGAAGAGCACTGATGATCGGTGGAAGATTAACTCAACTAGTTACACAGAAAGTTTATCAAACACACTGCGCATGCGCAAACAGTCCATCAGTCTCTGCATAAAGCAGCTTGCGGTGACGTGTACTCCTCACAGCAGGGAATTCACAACAGGTAGGCTAAAATTGGCGTAATGTGGTCAAACCTTCTCGATTTGGTTAGCATTCTAGCTGCAGCATTCTGAACCATTTGAGACTTTTAGTGCTAGCACGCGGTAGTCCTGAAAGCAAAACATTACAATAATCCAGTCTAGAGGAAACAAAGGCATGAACTAGAATTTCAGCATCTGCCATGGAAAGAAAAGACCAAATCCTAGCTATATTGCGTAAGTGAAAAAAGGAAGTCTTTGTAATGTCTTTAATGTGCTGATCAAAGGAAAGAGCAGGTTCAAGCGTGACACCCAAATTTTTGGCTGTTGTACTTTGAGAAATCACACAGTTGTCAAGGGATATAGTTACTTGATCAAACTGGTGTCTATATCGCGCCGGGCCAATAACCAGCATCTCAGTTTTGTCTAAATTGAGAAGCAGGAAGTTTTGAGACATCCAGCTTTTCACAGAAGGCAAGCAGATCTCTAGTTCCCTAATTTGAGAGGCATTGTCAGCCTTTATAGGCACATATAGCTGGGTATCATCAGCATAACAGTGAAAATTAATTCCATGACTCCAAATAATTAATATAATTATAATATAATATAAAGAGAGAAAAGAAGGGGGCCAAGAACAGAACCCTGGGGTACTCCATATTTCACATCAGAAAGGGCTGATATGGTGTTATTACAAGAGACACACTGAGTTCTGTCAGATAAATAAGATTTTAGCCAGCTGAGGGCCAGGGCAGAAATTCCAAATCTATTTTCCAGTCGGTCCATGAGTATACAGTGTTCTATAGTATCAAAGGCTGCACTAAGATCAAGTAAGAGGAGCAGAGAGGTGGAATCTGAATCCAGAGAGAGTAGAAGATCATTTACTACTTTAGCAAGTGCTGTTTCAGTAGAGTGAAAGGCCCTAAAGGCAAACTGATAAGGTTCGAAAAGATTATTATCAACTAAGTGAGCTAAAAGCTGCTGAGACACCACTTTTTCTAATATTTTAGAGAAAAATGGAGGATTTGAAACAGGCCAATAGTTGCTCAAAGACCCAGGATCAAAGTGTGGTTTCTTAAGTAAAGGTTTAACCACAGCTGTTTTGAAGCTAGAAGGAAGGAACATTCACAATATTCAGCACTGCAGGGCCCAAGACTGGCCAGAGATCTTTGGAGAGTTTACCTGGTAAAGGGTCAAAAAGGCAAGTGGTGGGTTTAGAGGCTAGTACCAGCTTAGATAATGAATCAAGACGTACAGTGTCAAAGTTCATCAGAGCAGAAACTCTCAGTGTGATGCTCAGCTGGTTCTGCATCAGATGCCGGAGAAAATGAACTGATTTTTAATTTAATCTCATGAATTTTACTGCAGAAAAAAAATCTGAAACTCATGAGCAGTAAAGGGTGAGCAGCTAGGAGGCGGCTGCTTTTCAGTGAGTTTAGCTACAGTGTCAAAAAGAAATCTAGGATTATGTTTATTGCTACTGATTAAATTTGAAAAAAATATGCTGCTCTGGCGGTAGACAGTGCACGCTTATATTTTAGAACACCCTGGTGCCACTGGACATACAGAGCTTCTGATTTTGATTTACGCCATTTGCGCTCTAATTTCCGGCAGGCCTGCTTCAGAGCATGTGTGTCATCTGTGAACCATGGCGTAAACCTCTTTGACTGTCTAATTTTAGTGGTGAGAGGTGCAACTGAATCGAGGAGACCAGACAATTTTGTATTTAAATCCCTGGTACAGTTTTCAACAGAACCTATTGCTGCAGTAAAAGGGGCCAGGACCTCTGGTAGTTGCTCACCAAGAGCAGTTAAAGTTGTGGGACCCATGTGTCTGGTGAAAAATACATTTTAAACAATTTTAGGGGGACAGGCTAAAGTTGCATCGGATTTGATAAAAGGTCAGAGATAACAGATGTGACAGGAGAGATAGTCAGATTAGACACCTCTATCCCACGGGAGAGAATCAGGTCTAGAGTGTTACCACCACAGTGAGTAGGTTCACGTACAGACTGTGTGAACCCAAAAGTATCAATAAGTGCCAGAAAGGCTTTATTTAGAGGGTCAGAGGCCTTATTTAGGTGAATGTTAAAGTCACCCATAATTAGAATGTCATCACTATATGTGACAAGACATGATAAAAAAAATTCCAGGTGGTCTGTAAAGTACCACAAGGTGGTGTGGTCGCAATCTATTTCCCTGGTGATGGAGATCTGAAGCTACTGGTGAAGGTTTCAATACTACAGCCTCAAAAGAGTTAGAAGTGACATTTACAGCTGAGGTTAGACCAAAGAAAGACTTATAGATTAAGGCGACACCGCCACCTTTTTTTGTAGAAACTTCACCTTTTGTAAAAACGGTTTAAGGCAACGGGTTTCCACGCCATTCATGTGTAAAGTCAACTAATTTGAGTGCAGTTTATTACCTGCAGTGTACTAATCAGTGACACAAGTTTAAGAAAAGCTCCATGTGGTGTTTCATCCCTCCACTGATTGCAAGATCTTTCCAAAAGACGAACGAATGTAACAAAAATAACATCACACATGACATACTATGCTTTAAGTAGTTATTTGCATTTGCTGAGGAAGAGCAATTTGATGTCATGGTTTATGCTAGTGATGGATGATACTGCCAGGTATAAATCACATATGGGTGATGCCTGTCTGGAAGGAATCTTGGCACAGGACCCATGGTAATTCAACACTCAGTCCTTCATAAACCCTTCAGGTTTTTGTTGTTTTCTTATCATAATGTTGTTTCAGTCAGGAATTGGAGTGCTATAAGAACTGACACACACACACACTCACATAGAGACATGAAGGACAAGAGACAAATTGGAAACTTTGGATTTGAAATATGTAAAACAAGATTAATGGGCCATTCAAATAAACACATTTATTGACTTTTAAAAAAAATGTAAAATTGTAAAGTATATAAAACTATAAACTTTGATATGGCATTATGACTTTGAAGACTTTATTATGTCAGTAACAACTGAGAATATATATGTATATACATACATACATACATACATAGGCTGCATGTCAGGGTGTCAGTTCTGAGCCAGGGCTTTTGTTTTGTAGTTCTGTTGTGTTTGTTTTATTTCCTGTTTTATTTTGTTATCACTGACCTCCCTCTTGTTTCAGGTGTCTTGTCTTCCCCTTCCTTCTGTGCTCCCTCCTCCTGGTGATTACCTACCCTGCCCTAATGTGGTTCACCTGTGTCTCATTGTCTGCCCTGCCCCTGTGTATTTAGTGTCTGTGTCTCCCTGCACTCCCTGCCAGTTCGTCTTGTGCCTCTGCCAGACCTACCAGCCTTTAGTAAGAAGACTTTTCTCTCGCAGCCATAGTTTTTTGACCCTTGCCTGTATTTTTGACCTTGCCTCAGCTTAGCCCTCTTGTACCGTTGCTTTCTCTTTCTGCCTACCCGTGTACCGACCCCGCTTGAATAAAGGACCTTGTTTTTTGTATACTCTGCTTCTGCCTCGTGTCTGCGCCTGTGTCCACACTGCTACCCCTTGACATTACGAACTGGCCATCATGGACACAGCAGACAGCGCGGCAGTGCGAGCAGCCCTCACCAACCAGGGCAAACTAATCGGCCAGCAAGCTGAGCAGCTGGGTTGTCTGCAACTGGGGATGGCCGATATCACCAGTCGGACGGAGCGGCAGATGGCCTCGTTCAGTGAGCAGATGAGCCAGCTAGCCCAACAGATACAACAGCTCCTTCCAGTGTGTCCGTCTCGCAACCCAGCACCAGCTGCTGCCCTTTCAACTCCTACACCACCTCCATCTGGATTCGCCTCCTTGACTCCACTGGAGAGGTTCTCTGGCGACTCGGGCGACTGCCGTCCGTTTCTGACTCAGTGCGGTCTGCATTTCGAGCTCCAGCCAGCCTGCTTCCCCACGGACCGGGCTAAGGTGGCCTTCATCATCTCCCGACTCTCTGGCCGGGCTGAGGTCTGGGCCACGGCGGAGTGGGCGCGCCACTCCACCATCTGCGACTCACTTCAGGCCTTCTCCGACACATTGGTCCAGATCTTCCAGCAGACCTGGCCGGGGAGGGAGGCAGCCCGGTCCCTGATGCAACTAAGACAAGGGGGGCGTAGGGTGGCAGACTACGCCATAGAGTTTAGAACATTGGCCACAGACAGTGAGTGGAATCCAGCTGCTCTGTTCGACGCTTTTATTCATGGCCTTTCGGAGCAGCTAAAGGACCAGCTTGCTCCCTTGGAGCTACCCCCTACCCTCGAGGAGCTTATAGCTCTTACGATTAAAATTGACAATAGACTCTTTGACAGAGAAAAGGAGCGGCTCAGAGCCACTCTCGCAGTCCCTCGGCAGAGGGCTAAACCCAGGGACCCTGCTGCCACTCACCTGTCCTCTCCCTCCCCCACAGGCACTTCTCCACCCGGGGCCGAGGAGCCGATGCAGCTAGGTCGGAGCCGGCTCACACCTACTGAGCGGGAGCGGCGGATGCGGTCGGGTGAGTGTCTCTACTGTGGTCAGAGGGGTCACCTGGTAAGGGAGTGTCAGTTGCGCCCAAACGCCCCCGCTCGTCAATAACCGTGGGCAATTTGACGAGCGCGGAACCAGTGCCCACTCCTTCTCGTCCTTGCCTCACTCTTGAGGCAGTAGTGTGTGCTAAGGGGGAATCCTTCCCTGTGTCAGCTCTGGTAGATTCAGGGGCCGAGCAAAATTTACTAGATGCTGAGCTAGCCAGGCAGGCAGGCGTCCAGCTCGAGTCACTTCCCCAGCCTATTTCGGTCACATCCCTTAATGGTCGCCTCGTCGCCACTGTTAAGTTTCGTTCTGAACCTGTGCACCTCATTACCTCAGGAAACCATCACGAGCACTCCCGGTTTTTCATTTTTTCTTCACCCCACAACCCTGTAGTACTTGGTCACCCTTGGTTAATTCAGCATAACCCCGTCATCGATTGGCCCTCCAGTCGGATCACCGGCTGGAGTGATCACTGTCACGCTGCCTGTCTGTGCTCAGCTCAGGTCCCCTCAGGTGACTCTTCTGGCTCAGTGGAGACGCCGCCCTCACCCGACCTATCCAAAGTTCCCTCTGAATATCACGACCTAGCTGCTGTTTTCAGTAAGACCGGAGCTCTTTCTTTGCCACCTCATCGACCCTATGACTGCGCCATCGACCTCCTGCCTGGGGCCACTTTGCCCAAGGCCAGGCTGTATAGCCTGTCCAGGCCGGAACGGGAGGCGATGGAGCAGTACATTTCTGACTCCCTGAGCTCCGGCATAATTCGGCCCTCATCCTCGCCTGTGGGTTCTGGGTTTTTTTTTGTTGGTAAGAAGGACGGTACCCTCTGTCCCTGCATTGACTATCGTGGGTTAAATGATATTACCATCAAGGACAAATATCCACTACCACTTATGAATTCGGCCTTTGAAGCACTGCAGGGGGCCCAGGTCTTTACCAAACTTGATCTCAGAAATGCTTACCATTTAGTCCGCGTTCGTGCTGGGGACGAATGGAAAACAGCATTCAACACTCCTCTGGGGCATTTTGAATACCTGGTCATGCCCTTTGGCCTAACAAACGCCCCTGCAGTGTTTCAGAGGCTGATAAATGATATCTTACGTGATTTCTTGCACCGATTTGTGTTTGTCTACCTGGACGATATTTTGGTGTTTTCCCGGAGCATCGCCGAGCATCGGCGGCATGTTCGGTTGGTGCTCCAATGGCTGCTGGAGAACAGGTTGTTTGTTAAGGCTGAGAAATGTGAATTTCACTCCCCTTCTGTTTCTTTTCTAGGTTTTGTCGTGGCGGAGGGGGAGTTGAGACCTGACCCAGCCAAGGTGAGAGCTGTCACAGATTGGCCCATCCCAGTTAACCGCAAACAGCTCCAGCGATTCTTAGGCTTTGCCAATTTCCTGCGCCGGTTCATCCGCAATTATAGTGTTGTGGCAGTTCCGCTGACAGGTCTCACATCCCCCTCCGTTCCCTTTGTTTGGTCAGCCGAAGCAGACGCCGCTTTTCGCCAACTGAAGTTATTGTTTACCTCCGCGCCTGTTTTGGTTCAGCCGGACCCCTCCAACCAGTTCATTGTTGAGGTGGACGCCTCAGATTCAGGAGTTTGGGCCGTCCTTTCTCAGAGGTCCAGTAAGGACAATAAGCTGCACCCTTGTGCATTTTTCTCCCGCCGGCTATTGCCGGCAGAACGAAATTATGATGTTGGCAATAAGGAACTCCTGGCTATTAAGTTAGCCCTCGAGGAGTGGAGACACTGGTTGGAGGGGGCTGCTCAGCCCTTTGTAGTTTGGACAGACCACAAGAATTTGGCCTACATCCAGAATGCAAAGCGGCTGAACTCAAGGCAGGCGCGGTGGGCCTTGTTTTTTGGTCGTTTTCAGTTCACTATTTCCTACCGCCCTGGCTCTAAGAACATCAAGCCTGATGCCCTGTCGAGACAGTTCGAGCCAGCAGAGTCCCAGCCAGGTGCTGAGCCCATTGTACCCCCCTCCTGTGTGCTCGGTGCACTCACCTGGCAACTTGCGGAGGAGATCCGGAACGCCCAGGCACCAGAGCCTGATCCAGGTGGGGGTCCCCTTAACAAACTGTATGTTCCCAGGCCCACCCGCACTAAGGTCCTACAATGGGCTCATGCCACTCGCCTTACCTGCCACCCTGGAGCCCGCCGGACTGAATCTTTTCTTCGCCGTCGTTTCTGGTGGCCTGGCATGGCCAAGGACACCAAGGAGTTTGTGGCGGCCTGCCCAACCTGCTCCCAGTGTAAGGCTGGCAACAGGCCGCCGGCCGGAGAGTTACAGCCGCTCCCTGTGCCAGGTCGGCCATGGTCCCACATCGCCCTGGACTTTGTTACAGGTTTGCCTCCCTCTAAGGGTAAGACAGTTATTTTAACTGTTGTAGATCGTTTTTCCAAAGCTGCGCACTTCATTGCGCTTAATAAACTTCCCTCAGCCTTTGAAACAGCCCAACTGATGATTAAGCATGTGTTCCGGTTGCATGGACTGCCTAAAGACATTGTCTCAGGTCGTGGACCACAGTTCATCTCCCAGGTCTGGCGGGCCTTCTGCTCTGCATTTGGAACCACAGCCAGCCTCTCCTCAGGGTTCCACCCCCAGACTAATGGCCAGGCTGAAAGGACCAACCAGGACTTGGAGACCGCCCTCCGCTGTGTCTGCGCCCGCCGCCAGTTCTCCTGGAGCACCGACTTACCCTGGGTGGAGTATGCGCACAATTCCCTCACTTCCTCTGCCTCTGGTTTGTCTCCATTTGAGTGTTCCCTAGGGTACCAACCACCCTTGTTCCCTGAAGAGGAGGCTGAGGTAGCTGTCCCGTCAGTTCAACACCACTACCGGCGGTGCAGGCGCATCTGGAGGGAGGCCCGGGCTGCCCTGCTCCGTTCGTCTGCTTCCAACAAGAGGCTGACTGACCGGCATCGCTCTGTGGCTCCCACCTACACTGAAGGTCAGTCCGTATGGCTCTCCACCACCAACATCAAGCTCCGCACAGAGTCCAAGAAACTGTCTCCCAGATTCATCGGTCCCTTTGAAATCACAAAAGTAATCAACCCAGTAGCTGTCAAGCTCCGGCTCCCCAGATCCATGAGAATCCACCCAGTCTTCCACGTCTCCCAGCTAAAGCCACATGTCACCAGCCCCCTGCAGACTGCCTCAGTGCCACCTCCACCTCCACGGCTCATCGACGGTCAGCCAGCCTACACCGTCCGCAGACTCCTAGATGTCAGACGACGGGGCAGGGGCTTCCAGTATCTGGTTGACTGGCTAGGATATGGCCCTGAGGAGAGGTCGTGGGTACCCACGTCCCAGATCCTAGACGACACTCTCATCCGGGACTTCCACCGTCTTCACCCGGATAAGCCAGGAAGTGCGCCAGGAGGCGCACGTTGAGGAGGGGGTACTGTCAGGGTGTCAGTTCTGAGCCAGGGCTTTTGTTTTGTAGTTCTGTTGTGTTTGTTTTATTTCCTGTTTTATTTTGTTATCACTGACCTCCCTCTTGTTTCAGGTGTCTTGTCTTCCCCTTCCTTCTGTGCTCCCTCCTCCTGGTGATTACCTACCCTGCCCTAATGTGGTTCTCCTGTGTCTCATTGTCTGCCCTGCCCCTGTGTATTTAGTGTCTGTGTCTCCCTGCACTCCCTGCCAGTTCGTCTTGTGCCTCTGCCAGACCTACCAGCCTTTAGTAAGAAGACTTTTCTCTCGCAGCCATAGTTTTTTGACCCTTGCCTGTATTTTTGACCTTGCCTCAGCTTAGCCCTCTTGTACCGTTGCTTTCTCTTTCTGCCTACCCGTGTACTGACCCCGCTTGAATAAAGGACCTTGTTTTTTGTATACTCTGCTTCTGCCTCGTGTCTGCGCCTGTGTCCACACTGCTACCCCTTGACACTGCACTTGTCTATAAGCCGCAGGTGTCTACGTTGTAACATGAGATATTTACACATTAACGCTGCCGTCTCCAACGTCTCACCATCGATTCATAGATGCCAAGCTTACATGCAGCAGCTCTATTTCCTTTTTCGACAGCCAGATCGATTGCTTTTAACTTAAAAGCTGCATCATGCATTTCTTCGTGTGTTTTCCATGATGAGGGTGTGTGCATTAAGCGCAAAATGACTGTTCTGAAGAATTTAGTGTGAGTGCGTTTGATCTAATTCGGACAGTTTCATTGGTCCACTGTGACCTGTTCGGTAATTTCATTGGTCTGATGTGACGAGGCTAAATGTTTTGCCGGCATGAAGTTCGTCTGCCCGTAAAAATCTACAAATTAGCCGCGTCATTGTTTAAGCCGCAAGGTTCAAAGCGTGTGAAAAAAGTAGCGGCTTATAGTCCGGAAATTACAGTACATTTCTCTCAGATAGGAGTTGACTACATGTTTTACATGTTTTTACATGTTTTTGGAAAGAAGTTATATCAGTCTGCAAAGTCTTTGGCATGAGTACTGCAAAATAAACATGTTGTGACAATTCAAATTTGCATGTGAAAGTCATGCAGTATTGGTGAACAGACAATTTGCTTTATGTCCTTCACTAATCTCAGACAGTAGGTTCTTTTAAGCTTGGAAATCAATAGGCCAATTAAACTCTTTTGTTTTTGTTTTTTTAAATCAAAATCTTTTCTATGACCTGAGAATCAATGGCAGGAAAATTTCATGGATTCAAAGCAAGTCACATCACAAATGTTTAACCAAATCCTTAGCAAAGTTTGTGCCAGAGGAGTTGGTTAAATACACACACCACACTCTATGACTTACTGGGGGGGAAGACTAAACTGAGAAAAACTAAACGGATTATGAGTATAATGCTATGTGGATGCATTAATTCCAAGCAGCCTAGTTGACAGAACACGTCTTGGTAATAATCCATCGATCAGCTCTCTCGCTCTGATTTCCCCACAGAGAATATGCTGATTGATTTAAGTCTCTGGCAGCCTGTCTCCAAACCTCCTCTCAGGTAAGCATATTCCGTCACTTCCGGTTACTGGTGTTTGGTGATCATTGTTTCTTTGTCACATCCCCTGTCAGCTGCTAGTCTGTTTCCCCCACCTTTGGGAGGCTTGTTCTGTTTCATTGGGAAACCCTGTATCTCATCCTAAGACCAGTTACTTCCTGTCCTGCCCTCGTGCCTTATTAACAGCTCCGCCCTATGGGTTGTACCTGTGCCCCACTTAAACTCCCCCTTCCCTACCTCCTGTGCCAGTTCGTCTTGTGTCATGTACCAGCGTCCTAGTGTTCTCTTGTTGTTTCTGATTCACGGTTTTTTGGACTTAATCTCTTGTTTTTTGACCTGCCATTTGCCTATCGTTTTTGTACCTCTGCCTGGATTCTCTTTTGGTGCCAATAAACTTCTGGCTTACCTCACGTACGGTGAGGTAAGCCAACATGAAGATAGCGACTCTAGTGAAATGTATTTGCGGGGCCAGAGCAGGCGACATTGAATCGTATTTAAAGCTGCTGACTAAGGATAAGCATAGATATAATAAAATTGTTATTCACGTCGGTGCTAATGACACCCGACTACACTAGTCAGACACAAAAGTTAATATTGATTCGGTGCGTACATGGGTGTGTGAACACGTATAGCCGCATGTCTTCACTCAACCGCTGGCTGTCGAGGTGGTGTCCAAAAAATGATGTGAGCTTTGTAGATCATTGAAAGAGTTTCTGGGGGAGACCTGGTCTGGTTAGGAGAGACGGCATTCATCCCACTTTTGATGGAGCATCTCTCGTATCTAGAAATCTGACAGAGTTTATTAGGAAGCCAAAGCCCTGACAATCTAGAGTTCAGGCCAGGAGACAGAGCTGCAGTCTTACATGCTTCTCTGAGCCTCCTTTAGAGCAGTCACCCCCCAGTTACCCCATAGAGACTGTGTCTGCTCCCCGACCATTTAAATTAACTAAATTGAAGGTCAACAAAAGATATGGAACCCGTGTTATGCTATGTTCTTCTCTCGCTATTATAATACCATGTAGAGGTGTCAGCTGATGTACAATGCCTTCCTTAAAAGCCTTATCAGCTGTGGAAACTAGACACCAAAGAACATCCCACTGTAGTAAATATTAAAGATGTTACCTTTTTCAGAATAGTTAGAAGCTCATTAAATAACTTTTATTCCTTTTCAATGACAGAGAAATAAGAGGGCATCTCCAGGTAAAACTGTGATCAAAACAAATATGAGAGGAAAGCTTTTGGGATGGTTAAAGATAGCAATGCTCCAATACCACTTTTTTTCAAACCGATACGATACCGATACTTGGATCTGAGTACTGAGTACCGATACGAGTACTTATTAATGCCACTACACTTCGTACATTTACTTGAAAACATGTTTTATTTTCATCAGATATTGTTTCATTCTCTGGCTGTAAGAAATTGTTGTGACTGACATTTGAACATTCCATTATATATGGCACTGCCACACACTTTACTCAAATAGTGCTAAAGTACTGTTATTGACATTTTAGCATTCAATTGCATCAGAATATCTTCAAGGCAGGAGTAGGCTAAGGTGGAATGTTTAAAATGTCCAACTATTTTCCTGCCACAGCATCAGCCATGCTCCTCTGTGCTAAAAGCCCCTCATTAACAGCCAGCTAGCTGGAGGGTGTGTATGACACACGGCAGGCTCGGGAGTCCAGTGTCACTCATGCAGTCTGCTTTACTTTAGTCACCATCATCCACTTTGAAATACCTCCACACCGCCAACATTGCTCCACTGTGCTCTCACTTAGCACCTGACTGCCCGAGTGAATGCCACGCTGCCGTAAAGTGGTATTGGGCTGTGGTATCGGAACACTTTTACGAGTACGAGTACAGGAACAGGGTATCGGACCCGATACCCAATACTGGTATCGGTATCGGTGCATCCGTAGTTAAAGCATTAGCATTTCTTTATTTACAACTCCCTCTGTCTGCAAAAAATTAATATTGTTGGAACACACTGTGGTACCATACCCTTGTGAACATTATTTGAACAGTATTGTACTGCAGAAAGTATTGTGTGTTGCTATAAAAAATGGCAAGAAAAAGGCAATGAACAATGTAAGAGAGACAGACCATTATAACACCTAGAAATGTAGGTCATTCCTACAGAAAACTGTGAAGAAAGTCAAGGTGTCAGTGTGTACAGTTTCCTTCACCATCAAAAAGCACTCAGAAACTGGGGGAAACTCTGACAGGAAGAGGTCTGGCAGACCCAAAGCCACAACAGAATGAGAAGACAAGTTTCTGAGAGTCAACAGCTCGCGTGATAGGTGGCTCAAAGGACAACAGCTTCAAACACAGCTTAATAGTGATCATAGTAAGCAAGTCTCAGTTTCAGCTGTGAAGAGAAGATTTCGAGTTGCAGGTTTGACAGGTCAAGTTGCAGCAATAAAGCCATTGCTAAGGCGTCAGAATAAGAAAAAGAGGCTTGCCTGGGCCATGAAACACCGCCAATGCACTACTGAAGACTGGAAGAATGTGCTATGGAATGATGAATCAAAATTTGAAATGTTCGAAAGGATGGTTCCTCAGGGTGTGACATCAACTGTCAAACATGAAAGAGGAAGCGTGATGGTCTTGGGCTGTTTTGTTGGATCCAGTGTCGGTGCCACCATGAATCACAACTGCTACCACAGCATTCTGCAGCGCCATTTTGATTCCATGATTTCTTTAACTTCAATTGTTTATTTGTTTTATGCTTTCATTTCAGAATACAATGAGACATTAAACTGCATAAATTTCAAGTAAAAAATGGTAAAATTGGGGTGTTCTAAAACTACTAGTGTACCTTGCTAAGCTCCTTTGGAAACAAAAATGGGCAATACTAGAGCCACTATGGAGCAATTTTGGGCCAAAACACACACACACACACACACATATATATATATATATATATATATATATATATTGCTTTTTTGTCACACTTTTAAAATTTTTATGTCAGACAAAGATAACCTGAGTAAATGCAAAAATGCAGTTTTTAAATGATGATTTCATTTATTAAGAGAAAAAAGCTATCCAAACCAACCTGGCCCTATGTGAAAGAGTAATTGCCCTCTAAACCTAATAACTAGTTGTGCCACCTGTGGCAGCAACAACTCCATTTAGAAATGGGAGGTCTGGCTCTTTGCAAAGATTCATTTCTTTTGGCTCAGCTCCCTTAGAAGAGCTGACTCTTATGGCTCCCAGATGGCTCTTCATTTAGTATCACTCTGAGCCTTCTACTTTAGCCTAATTTAGTAATTATGAATGGTTTGTGTGTTCATAAGCATTTTTTTATTCAGTGTTTCATAAAAGCTTTATTATGCTTTTTTTTTTTTCATTACAAAAAAATGTGTTACTATTGTTTAACATTTTAATCAAACCGCTAACAAATCAAATAAATGGGCCAAAGTCTTAACATTATGATTGGCCTCATGGTGTGCCAATCAAAATAAAGTCCCGCCTCTGCCTGCATGGATTCTGATGGTGCGTTCCATTTACAATGGAGATCGAAACTTGGAAGTGGGAATGACATCAAATTTTACTGTTTGAGAAAAATGAGACGTTAATCTATGAAAGTGAATGTTTTCAAACCTATTTCCGGACTAGCCATTGTCACTGCTAACTACTATTAGCAATACCAGTTAATAATAATGCTATACATGGTATTTTGCCCATACAAACAGTGCAGCAACATGTCCACAGATAAACACTGAACAGTACTATCTGTATGACTGACATGATGTGGAACAAATAAGTCATAACTGCTATAAACAGTAAGCAGAGTGTTCTGAACTATTGACATGATTAGCAGCCATCTTGATGTCTTATGTTGGAGTTTGCTACAAAGAATTGGCTCTTAGAGCTGGCTTGTTCGCAAACTAAACTGCAAAAAAGCATTTGCGATAACTGAGTCTTTCACATCGCTGTGGAGGAATTCTGGCCCACTCATCTTTGCAGAATTGTTTTAATTCAGCCACACGAGGGTTTTTGAGCATGAACGGCCTGTTTAAGGTCATGCCACAGCATCTCAATTAGATTTATTAGCTTTATTCCTATATATTCCTTATAATAGTTTTATTCCTACTCTCTCTTCACACTGTATTGCTTTTCCACCTCTGTATTGCAACTGGTGCACAGCAATTTCCCTCGGGATAAATAAAGTTTCTTGAATCTTGAATCTTTAAGTCTGGATTTTGACTAGGCCACTCCAAAACCTTCATTTTGTTTTGTTTTTTTGAGCCATCCAGAGGTGGACTTGCTGGTGTGCTATA
Organism: Lates calcarifer; assembly: GCF_001640805.2. Taxonomy (NCBI): domain Eukaryota; kingdom Metazoa; phylum Chordata; class Actinopteri; family Centropomidae; genus Lates; species Lates calcarifer. The sequence continues at coordinate 27,223 of NW_026117986.1, forward strand.
GATCATTGTCCTGCTGCATAACCCAAGTGTGCTTGAGTTTAAGATTAGATTAGATTAGATTAGATAGATACTTAAGGTCACGAACTGATGGCAGGACATTCTCCTTCAGAATTTTCTGGTAGAGCACAGAAGTCATGGTTCCATCAATTATGACAAGTCGTCCAGGTCCTGAAGCAGCAAAGCAGCCCCAGACCATCACACTACCACCACCATGTTTGACTGTCTGTATGATGATCATCTTCTGAAATGCTGTATTAGTTTTACGCCATATGTAACGGGACATACACCTTCCAAAGAGTTCCACTTTTGTCTCCTTAGTCCACAGAATATCTTCCCAAAAGTCTTGGGGATCATCAAGATACTTTTTGGCAAATCCAAGACAGGTCTTTTTGTTCTTTTTGGCCAGCAGTGGTTTTCGCCTTGGAACTCTCCCATAGATGCCATTTTTGCCCAGTCTCTTCCTTATTGTTGAATCATGAACACTGACCTTAACTGAGGCAAGTGAGGATAGCAGTGCTTTTGATGATGTTCAGGGTTCTTTTGTAACCTCCTGGATGAGTTGTCGATGCGCTCTTGGAGTAATTTTGGTGGGCCAGCCACTCCAGGATCACCACTATTCATTTGTGGATAATGGCTCTCACTGTGGTTCGCTGGAGTCCCAAAGCCTTAGAAATGGCTTTGTAACCCTTTCCAGACTGACAGATGTCAATGACTTTGTTTGTTTTCTGTTCTGGAATTCCTTTAGATTGGGGCATGATGTGTTGCTTTTTTAGATCTTTTAGAACCTACTTCATGTTGTCATACAGGTGATTTCTTGATTCTACAGGTCTGGCAGTAATCAGCATCATGCTGATGCATTCCTTACTGGAAACTTGTATTTAGTGCCCCCTTCTGAGTCCAGGGTGTACCCCACTTCTTGCCCAGTGTCAGCTGGGATAGGCTTCAGCCACCCCACGACCCTTATTTGCCCCAAAGCACAGGGAGCACAGTGGAAACAAGAGCAGAACTCAGAATTACAATGACTACATTAGTGCATTCCTCTCACAGACATCTGGCTCCAAATGAACGCTAATGTTGCTTTGTTTATATTACAAACTATTAACTAAGACCTTAGCCATGACACCTTTGTAAGGTAATCATATGTATGTGATGTGTTAACAGCTTGATACACTGCCCCCAAGAACAAAGAAAATTAATTGTTGCATCTGTAAAATTTCAGTTCTGGTTTATTTGGCAACATGTGTGTTTCCTAGTGATAATAGTAAGTGCCTTTTAATATACCTCTGGTCCCAGAGGTTTGTTCAAAATAACACATGTATTGACCACTGGGAGCAGAATATTCACCTTAAGAGGCTGATCTGTGACAAATGCGAATACGAGCAGCTTTCATCATGAATCTATTTACAGTGCAGCCAAACTAACAGAAGCCTGAGTGGATTTGTCGTGTCCTGTACTTAACAAAATAAAAGGGACTTGTCAGTATTTTTCTACACAGTGAACCTGAGCTCATCAAATGTTGTCCTCCGAATTACAGTAAATTGGCAAACATACATTTCATCCTCCTTGCCCAAGAGCATGAGCTAGACCAAGTTGTCAGATAATGAAGCATACCACAAAGAGCAAAGTAAACTTATTTAAAACCATAACAGATCCAATATCAAGACACAGAGCACTCCATTTTAATCTGTTCCCCACTGAAAACTACTGTGGGAAAAGACAATTTAAGTCCAGAATGCATAAGCTCATTGTAGTAGATCGATACAAATTATAGACCAGGGAATCGCCTTCTAATAGCTCTATTTTAATGACCAAATTACTTGGGTACAGTACTGTGAGGAATTTACAGGAAACAGTCAGCAGATTGTTGCAGGGATGATTTCTTGCTCAGCATCCATCCTCTCCGACATGCATGTCATTACTAGGCAGCTTCTGTGAGGCTGATTTGATTGTTGGATGTATGTAATGCGCAAATCTGCATGTACATGCACATTAACACACACAGGCTCCATGCCCACACTTTAGGGTTGATTTATAATCTCCAAAATGACTTTCCCATAGTCCAGTGCTCTGGATATTGCCCTTCCATGTAATTTGATTTCAGGGAAATTAAAAACTGATTGCACTGGGCTTTTGATCCAGCATCCCAATGGTGCAACACACACACACATACAAACATGGTGCTAATAGTGAAAATTAATTAAAATTCTAAAAAATTATTAATTAAAATTATTTAAAAATTATATGGATGCGAATCCATACCTGAATAATACCTCTATGTCATTATACAGTCTTATAGTCTAACACAAAATCAGTTGTGCACTAATATTAGTATCAGTTTCCCCTCCTGGGGATGACTGTATACTCTAATTTTTGGGAAGGCCATGCAGTGAGATAGACTGGCAGTGTCCTATTTTAAAAAACAACGACCTAACAATGCGAGACAAAAAGTAAAAATTAGACAATGTTTCATAAAAGCAAGGCAAAACAGACAAAATAGCAGTAGCCAGGTCAGGTTAGAAACCAGATTAATAACCAGGTTAGTGACCAGCTTAGATCATTTACCTCATTTAAAGGTAGCGTTAGCGGTTATAATCTAATGTATTGTTATTCAAATTCAGGGAATATCTTCTCATAGTTCAATAGCTGCCTCTTCTGTTTGTGTGCTGACAAAAATCTGGTGTTTCTAGACATTCCTTGCTCTAGAATTTTGAATATAAATGAAGTGAATCAGTGCAATCCATTCCAGCCAATCATGGCATATGTGCCTGTGCACGGGAGGGTATAAAGGGGCAGTGGGAGCAAGAAAGATGTGCATGCTAATGCTACATAGCAGAGACAGGGTAATGTCAGACAAACAGCTAAGAGTAAACAGACAGAGGAATATACATTTAAAAAGAAAGGCTATGATCAAGCCAGGGTGGAGACCCACATCGGTATTAATGTGGCGGTGGAAAGACCTCTCGGAGCTGAAAGGTCTGAAAACAGATGTGCAGGTTGCTCTGTTAAAAAAATCAGTAACATTAGTTTTGCTGTGTTTCACAGAGCCAGTGGGGCAGTCTTTTTTTGTCCAGTTTGTTTTTGTTGTAATATTAATTAGACTAGGAGGAGAGTTGTGATTATCGCTGTATGCAGCTACTGTGTTGGCTCTGAGAAACAGTCATTTGCGAGCACAGTGGGAATGATATAGAATTTGAAATGATATGTCAGGTGAAGTTACCTTACCTGATTAGCCAACCTACAAAGCTACAAATCTACAGGCCTGTGTTTGGTCACTGTAGCTCTGTAAAAAAAAATCTACAGTAGCACTAACTAACTACTACACTAACACTAGCTGGATAAAAGCAGGTGCCCCTGATATTAGCTATGGGCTGTATAGGGTGTTTTCTGCCATGAGCCCACATCTTCATGTTTTGGTTGATAATCTTTTCCTGTGCTGCCCAGCTAATGTGAATAAAGCTGGCTTTAGCTATATATCCACATATATATGTAACCCAGCAAATATACTGGGGCCTTTGAAGGACCACTGAGGGGAGGGATGATTTTGCTACTGAGTTTGAATACCAACAGTCTTTCTCCAGGGTGTCTTACTCTGCCTTTAAGTGAGTTATGCTTACAAAGGCTGTAGGTTCTGGACTGCTGTACTACTCTCATAACCACTCTGTTAAAAAAACAGAACAACAATAATAACAAATAAAAAGAACACAATAAAAGTGAATGCAATAATTCAATCAGTCATTTGAAATGGATTAAAATACCTTCACAAGCCATGTGTTATATTCACAAAATGAAGGCTGCTTATTCCCAGCAGCACAGATTAAAATGATTTTAAAATACAATGCTAAAATTAGGGCTGCAACCATTAGTCAACATAATTGACAACACTGATTATAAAAAATTGTCAATCATCATTTTTCTTTTTCATAGCGCTATCTGCTCACAGTGGCTGTGCTGGAAGGGAGAGGCTAGCTCTAGTCCTCTCCTCTGACATCCATATGTAGAAGTATGGACATCTAACACCCCCCAGCAAGCTCAAGTGTGCAGACCTGAGTAGATGAGGTAAAACATTCACTTGAGCCCAGAGCAGGTGCTGTGACCACAGGAGGCAGAGATAGAGGGTATGACAGAAATAATTGTTGACTAATCGACCAATCAGAAAGATAATCAACAGAGTAGTCGACTACCAAATTTATCATTAGTTGCAGCTCTAGCTAAAATATGAGGTGTGATCAAAGGGTTCAGAGACACAGTAATGTGCATGCAGCAGGTACAAACGTAACTCATGAATCAGTATTCATGTCACATAGCACGATCCAAACTGTGACCCATGTAGCACATGTTTTTGTGACCAATTACATTTGCAATTTTCACTATGGAGCAGAGGCAGCACCATGTTAAAGTATGGATATCCATCAACAGGCGTGGGATTACCAAGCCTTCATTTCAGACAAGAAATGAGTCTACTGGTTGGCGGCAGAAAAGCCCTCAATCTCTAAGACTGAAGGAGGTGCGTCAAGTCAGGAGCATGACCACGCTCATTGTTTTCTTCAACATTCGTGGGGTTGTGCAAAACGAATCCATCCCCCAGGGACAGATTGTCAATGGTTAGCTCTACTGCACCATTCTGAGGTGTCTGATCTGAACTGTGGCACAAGGGCGCTTGGAAGCCCCATCATGACAATGCATCCATTCACAGCACATTGAAAATGACACAAGATTGGCTGGGGAGCAGAGATTTGGCTCCCTGAAATTTCTCCCTTTTCCCCAAAATAAAAAATCAAATTGAGGGGTTGCCATTTTGACATAGTGGAGGAGATCCAGGAGAAAGTTTGCAAGTAAGGTACCAAGGCCTGAGTGGGAGAGGAGAAAGGGCAGCAGAGTTGTATTCAAGAACCTTCAGTCTATCACACAATGATTTGTGGCATGGGATTTACTTTCTAAATAATGTAAACTATTTATTAAATGTCACAGTGAATGTTGACTAATGCATACCTGGTAGCATTGTTCATCTCATTACTTGTATGGTATGTATTTATACCCAGTACCCTGTGAAATTTTTTACCACTAATAGCACTCTGGAGCGCATGTTTTGTTTGTTTTCGTTTTTATCTTGCAGGTGACACAGTACATATTTTTGCCAGTGGTTTTTACGCTATACCACTTATTGACAGTTGATGGTAGTAACATAGTAATAAATGGTTTGCCAAAGTTGCTTTGATCTGCTTTGCAAGTGTTTTGTGAGGAGGAAAATGGCAGATGATTACATTTGCATCATGCCAATATAAGCAATAAATCCCAAAAGTGATTAGCCATAAACACATCACAAGATTGACATGTTCTGTCATTCATCATTCAACTGACTGAGATGGTTTTAGAGAGAACCACTGATAAAACAGCAACTGAAAGCTGGAGAGGGCATTTATAAAAAGGTGGATGAATAACTGGCTTGAAAATCTGGTCCTAGATGCTTCTTGCATTCTTATTTCATTGCATTCTTTTATCTTATCATCAAAACTTTCATTATTTATGAGTCTGCCAGTTTTGACCTTTTTGACTAGCTGTTGTCATGAAAGCTTGGTGGTTGTATCTGACTGAACACCATAATCAGATAAAATCAGTCTGATGTTCCAATGAAAACAGTGATAGCAATAAAATCATGATGTTTCTGATCCCTTTTTTGTTTGTTTGTTTACCTCCCTTACCACTCTTAATAAAGGTGCAGTCAAAGTAAAAAGTTTATCTCATGAGATAACCTTTAAAAATGAAACCATTCAAGCCTTTGCTGTCTCATACTACCATGTCTACGGGTGATAGGTGGTCCTTTGTGATTTCCTCAATGCTCATTGGTTTGTTTCACAGTCCGGCTGTGAGTCATATATGATCTTGCAAGAATATGGTTTAGAAAAACTTTTTTTTAATTTGCTACTTGGGGGCATCAGAGACAAATGTAAATACAAACAAGCTGTATGCTGATACGATAAACCTGATAACAGACTGTTACCAATTTGCAAGTCCAACAGAGCAACATTAGCATTCATTTGTGTTTCTGGCAACCTGGTGAGTCAACATTTACTCTCCTTTTTGGTCTGGTTGTAATCTTCACTGATTCCTGAGGGACAAACGAAGAGCTGAACATATTCAGGCAAAAAAAAAGCACAGATGCGTACCAGTTGATCATTGTTAAAGGATTTAAAGTGTATTCATTGCAATTGCAGGGCCATGAACATGTTCTGTATTGTTATTTTTTGTCACTACTCCCAGAGTCAGGAGTGGGTAATTTGCACTACTTGGGTAGATTTTGCACTAGTAATTCTAGTTCCTCTCTCCTGATTGACCAGACTGTAAAATATGGCCTCTGCCTTATCCTCAGCTGAGAAATTATAGTGGACTGTCCACCTGTAATTAATTGGTTTCACATCACATTGGCACACACAGCCACAGCAGACATTTCTCGTTGACATGTCATGGTAGTGAAATGGCAGTGGAAGCACATCTGTAACCACTGATGTTGATGATGGCTTTGTTCCATTTAGGTGTGCCAGTAAGCCATGCCAGGGAGCCAGCATGTACAATAGCAGAGCCCTGGCACAGAGTAACTGAATATAATTCCTAATTAATGTTATTAGTTACACCTGTGTTTGAAAAGCCAAAAAGTCTTCTGAGAAAGATTAGGCATCCTTTGGCACATACATGCCGGCAAAGCCCATTACCAAATACACAGCCTATACAAATGTGCAACAACAGCTGTGGTAAGATCTGAGGCATGAAACAAATTAGAAATGCAAGTTAGGGCCTTGCAGTGATGTAGGAAGGGTTCTCAGGGCTATGGCACGTGTACACTTGCACCCACGTTTACCACTCTCTTACATTTACACATCTAACATACAGTACATTATGTAGGACAGTGATGAGATCACTTGCCAGTACCCACAAAAAACTATAACTTACTTAACTTGAATAACTGCAGTGGTGTTTTTAACCTTACTTCATACTTCATACACTGCATCTCGCAAACCATCCAGGCTATGCCAAATACAGCCTTTCAGTTCACTTTTAATTTATGTTCACTTGCTTTTTTCTCTGTGTTGATTTGCTAGATTTAATACTTTGTTTAATTTGTATGTTAGACCAGTTAGTGAACAAGAAATATGTTTCTTGGTTTTGCTGTGATCTTGCCATTTTTCTCTGTCTCTACTATAAAGTAGCATAAAAAATGATATGTTCATCACCTAAAGCTGCTTGCTAGAGGAAAATCTTTCTGGGTGCAATCTAAGAGAAAAAAGTGCTTCCCAAGGCCTTTTGGGAAAAAGGTAGAACATCTCTAAAGAGTAGACAGCTACAGTATGAATCATTGTGCATAAATATAACTCACTCGTGTGAAACTTTGAGTCTGTCATTGTGGTATATTTCATGGCCTTTTGGGAGACACCGGAACTTCTCCAAACAGCAGCCATTGTGCAGATATGTGAATTGAGAGGGATGTGTGTACATTGATATAAATTGCAAAGAGAGGGAGACAGGGACCAATGTTATGGAGAGAATCTCATGGAAGGATAGAGGAGGAAAGAAAGAGAAATAAGATGTAATATGGGAAGAGGAAGAACTAGATGACTGCAGAGAGATATGGTTGTCATGGGTGTGTGTTTACAGCTGTCTTTTAGAAGGAATAGGCTTTTCTTCAGGGCAGTAGAGTGTAGATGTTGGATTTATGGGGAATTACATCAATGCTGCTTTTCTCGTAACAGCAAGGATAGTTTCCTTTCAGCAATGAATCACATGTTTTGGCAGTTGTGGAGAGTTATGCTTCTTTAACTTCATTTTCTAAGTTATTTGTCTTCCATTTCAAACCCTTGTGATTCAAAGACTATGATTCATTTTTAGGGGGTGGATTTTACTGGCATTCTCACATCAAACAGATAAAAAACTTTGCATAGAAAGAAGCAATTCTTTTTTATTAAAACAGTGTGGATGTTTTGATTGCACAGTAATTGACTGTGTGAATGCATGATGCAGTCTTTGTGTGAGTATAATGTAGATGTATGCTTGAGTACTGTATGTGTGAGTTGAGGGATTTATCATCCTGATCTAATGTGGGGAAAATTATTTCCACATGGAGTCCTCCTCCCACTAAAGAACCACTCACATAATGTTACAAATTACTCAACCTCAAAGGAAAACTACAGTATAAAGGCTTAATGGAAAACAGCGGCTAACCAATAGTCTACAGCTAGGGAGGAAATGAACACAAGCACTCAATCATGCAACAAGCCAGTTGTTTAGCCATGTTATCTTAAGTGTCTAATCAACTTAAAACTTTGCAGGTCTATTGCCAAGGAGCTAAGGAGTGTTGACTGTGAAGTTTTTTTTGACAAGTTCTCCAAGAAGTTTTGAACATTACTTTTCTATATGTCACTTGACATGAAGAAAAAGGTGGAACTACTTTACCAGGGCAGTGCAGCACCTGGACAATTTACATTGCACGCATGCCAGGGATTTAAAGAAAGGCATAATTCAACTGTGACAGCATAGGCACTATCAGAGCGGAGCAGAGCAGCCAACTCACAGGACGAGGCTGACTGACCACACACTGCAGCCTGGACAGCAAGCTGGATTAACACAGGCCAAGCAATCCGCTCCTACCAACAGGCACATTTACAAAACATGATTTCTCAGGAATGGATCTGAAGTTACTGAAACTAGTGGCCATTAGCATAGATCTATAGGGTCATTACATTATCTGAACTTCTTTGGTTTCATGTTAATTAACACTGAGAAGATTATTACATAACAATATTTCAGACTGCCTCAGTGGCACTGTCGTGCTGCAACAAATAAAACCTCCTGTGGTCCAAAAATCAGTGGCTTCATATATCTCTACTATAAAAAGAAAAGCCACATTCAGCTGCAAACAAAATTATTTGTTGGTCTATGTACTCTGAAATTTAAGTTCTGAAATCATGAGCCGTATGTGCATCACATCATCTGAGTGTAATGTTACGGGCCAACCAGGTGGGCCCATTAAACGCTGGTGGGCATGTGCAATGGGAGTAAAGTAAACTAAAGGTAAGACAACACTCTGGCTTATCGATTGAGCCACTATCATCAAAGTAAATGGGCGCCATACTGGAGTTCAGTAACCAGTGCTTGTAATTCATGCTAAACTATGATGGACATTGTCTACCAGTTAAAAAACTAATTTGGTCATTTGATGTTGGATCTTTTTTCTTTTAAGCAAAGTCACCTCCTTTTGAGATCTCAGTTACCTTTGTCAAAGCACATTAATACTGGAGAAAACATTTGTAGGGGATGTTGCAATGGTACCAGCTACTAACAGGCCACAACATATACATAACATGAGAGGATGCAGGATTCCTCTTCCACAGTGGTGCCTCATTTGAGCTCAGTAGTGGGGCCTGGGCATAAGTTCTGCCCTCTTGACACTTGACAAAAACAACGCGCCATATGACCATAGAATTTCAAGGTGTCATCATTACATGGCACTTATCATAGATGGCACTGGTAATACGGCAGCCTGTTATGTGCAGCTCTGTGGTTTGAATAATTGAATGAATGTTTTTTGTATGTTTCTTCAGATTTTGTACAGCATCTTTGAGTTAGATGGAGGAACTGGAGACCCTTGCAGAAACCAGAATGTGAACCAGGAGAGCAGCTTGATGTGTTTCACGGAAACGTGGCTCAAAGACAGTATTCTAGACCAGTGATTCCCAACCTTTTGGAGCCACAGCACAACTGCGGCGTTGTCTCATTCGCAGCATGACTATGTACTTTAATATTTAGCGCGATACTGCCTCTAGTGGAAGAGCATGTAATTGTTCTGCTTGTCACTACATGCCGCTTGCTTAGAGTACCAATCAGGTTAAATTGGATAATCTTCCACGGCACACCTGATGATTTCTCAAGGCACACTTATGTGCCATGGCACACTGGTTGGGAAACACTGTTCTAGACTGTAACACCATTGTTAGTGACTTCCAGACTATACAGGTGGACAGGGACAAGAAAGCATGTGGTAAGAAGAAGGGAGGGGGGCTGGCAGTGCTTGTAAATAACAGATGGTGTAAACCAGAGCATGTCACCAAAAAAAGAAAAGATAGCCAATGAAGACATCAAACTCTAGGCAGTTAGTCTGAGACCTTACTATCTGCTAAAAGAGTTCACTGTGGTGATCGCCATTGTTGTTTACAACAGCATGTGACGTAATACACACGGTCATCACGAGACTAGAGACAAAGTACCCAGACTTGTCGACTGCACCACAAGACATGATGAAAATCTTGATCTTCTGTATGTTAATGTAGAGGATGCATACAAATCTACTGTACTGCCTCCTCCTGTTGAATCCTTTCATAACTTGGTTCATCTCTTGCCCACCTACAGCCCTGTTGTTAAAAAACTGCCTATCACTACCTCTCCCCCTGTTTCTGTAACCATAATTTTGTACCTTGTTTGCACACGATTCCCCACGATGTAGTATTACTTCCTTGTTGAAATCATCGTGTTGCTGTGGACTAGCTCTGAAATAAGCCTGACTTTCACGTCGCCACTACTACGCTTCCAATTTATCATTTATGTCAGCGTGCCTACTTCTACAATATGCATTTCCTTTTAGAAAGTGAGTAATTTTTATCAAGAGAGTGAGTATAAACATAACCTTGGCGGTGGACTGATATCATGTGCAGCATAATGACATTGACAGTGTCTATAGTGTCACCTAATCTGTTTCGCCATTGCCGAAACCAAAGTTAAACTCGAACTTGCTGCGTTTGATAGCACGGAGCACCTGGCTGGAGCTGTAGGTGACGGTAGCATGCTGCTACTCCGGTGGGATGGGAACAGTGATGCTAGGTAACTGTCGCATGAGTTTTAACAATAGGGTGCTGCCTGATTGTCACCATGTTTGAGAGGGTTCTGATTGTCTCCACTGAGGCCAAAGTAACACAGCTGCTTAGTTTGGCTAGACTACCTGTATGTGGCTGAGCAGACATCAGTGCAGCATCAGTACCATGACATTCACAATTCATTTTTCAAACCACCATTAGCTGAAACGGCTTCTGATTTAACTGAAGTCCATGCTCTCAAAGACACTACTGAAATCCTCTAACACACACTAGTAAAATGCTCTCACATACACTTGTAAAATGCTTATATACACTACTGAAATAATCTTGTAGTGTCTGTGAGGGCATTTTCCTAGTTTGTGGGGGAGGATTTAACTAGTCTGTGTGAGGATTTCAGTAGTTTGTGTGGGAGGATTTTATTAGTTTGCGTGTATGCATGAGGGCATACATACTCACTGCCAGTATAACACAAATTGTGCCTTTTACATGTATTCTTCACTGCCACTGTACTATTGATCCAGCCTTTAAAAGAACTGTCGATATTCCCAGTGAGTGGAGGGTTTATTACTATGGGAACATACCCTATCTAAGCCACACTAGCTCCAGGGATGGCAATGTCAGTCATATTGATCGGCATATATTCATGACCCTAGTGCCACCAACATGCAAAAGTTTCCACTAGTTAAACATTTTGGTTTTTAAAAATATTCCTCAAAAATGAATGAGAGAATTCCTGTTTCTCTCAGCTCTAGTTTTAAGTCATGTTTAGCATCTAAAATCTTATCAATTTGCTTCCTGCTATGTAATGAATATGTCAGTGTCATGGGGCAGTGGTTTGTCACACCTTGTAGGTTCAATGGACAGATATCATGCTACAGTCTAGTTAAGTGGTCCTCTACTTCAGTGTTTCCCAACCTTTTTGAGCCGCGGCGTTGTCTCACTCGCAGCATGACTATGTACTTACGTATTTAGCGCGATACTGCCTTTAGTGGAAGAGCATGTAATTGTTCTGCCTGTCACTACACGCCACTCGCTTACCAGCGTACCAGTTGAGTTAAATTGGTTAATCTTCCACGGCACACCTGATGATTTCTCAAGGCACACATATGTGCCACGGCACATTGGTTGGGAAACACTGGTCTACTTTATGGAACCTCACAGAGACAATAGAATGTCTGTAAACTTAGATGAAATCCACACCGAATATTTTTAAGCAGCGTATCACCTGGGATTCCAAAAGGACAGTGGCTGGGTGGCTGTTTTTACCAGGCAGACCAACAGGCTGCATAAGGATTGTAGAGTAAGGAACCAATATTATTTATTCTTAATTTAATTCCTTAATTTTATCTATTTAGTTGATTTAGTTGCCATAAATAGACAATATATGATCATCAATATAATACTGTTTTGGGTAATACCCACTATAATAAACTATAAACAAACTGTAAAACTAAGAAGAACTTAAGAAGTTCTCAACATTTATTATATTGTATTTCAAATAACTGACCCCAGACAAATCTTTTAAATAAAAGGTTTAAATTTTGCTTTTGAAATGCACAAACTGTTGCTGCTACTGAAAACTGCTGAAAATGAACAACAGCTATATATATATATATATATATATATATATATATATATATATACACACATATATATATTTAGTTGTCATTCTGCTGCTTTCCTTGTGACGGGAAAGAGAAGAGGAAATGGCTGCGGTTGATAAGTTACAGTTTATAAATGCCAGCAGAACATAACATTAGCCAGCTAACATAGCTGAAGTTAGCACCTGCTGGTTAAAAGCAGGTACCCCTGATATAATCTATGGGCTTCATGAAACTTTAACTTGTGAAACTTTTTTTTTAGTGCCATTGCTTGTTCATCTTTTTCCAATACAGATATTTCAGTGCCAATGTGTTTTTTTGTTTCAGTTCAGGATTTGTTTTCAATGCCAAATTTTATTTTGAGTGTCAAAATTTAAATGTCACTGTTCTAGCTCTATACACTGTTTCTCTTCACTCGTGTCTCTCTTAACTTTGTCTTTTTTTGCTGTATTGTTTGGGCCAATCACCAAGGGTGGATTTGACTGACACCTCAAGTAACCAAAAGAAATAATCAAATGACAAAGATGAAACAAAGGACACATTATGTGATTTTTCAATCAAGGTTAATTAAAGAGGTGACGGTGAACCAAAACAGAAAAGATGCAGCCTAAGCAAGCAAAACAATAAACTAAAAGATGCTAAAACACACCACAGAGCTGAGTTTCCCTCAGCTGCAGAGTTGGGAGATAATTCTGTGTTGGTTCGTCAGCACCTCTCACATTACACAGCCAATATGACTGACTGTCCATGAAAAAATACTGATTAGCGCAGCTGTGAAATTACAATGGACAGAAGTCAGCTGACAAGATTCAACCATATGAACAGCAATGCTGACAAAACACTTTTTCCCTTTCTAATTTGAACAATTTAGTGAGCGAATATCTACCAACACAGCACTAGCACCCCCATCAGCACTCTGTCATTGCGTGTTATGCAGGAATCATATGGATGTATGTAACCAAAGTCGTTACAACCAAAAATCTTTCCCTCAACAGAAAGTGTCTCTGTCTTGTTATTTTCAAACAGAAGTGTCACTCTGATCCACAACCCAACCCCAAGCTAAACTCTAAATGACATGACCAAATGAATTTGTATTGAACCAGTCCTAGGGGCTGTAAGGACTGGGTAAAAGCTGCTTATTTCTGAGCTGATACAAAGCCCACATAGAAAAGTAATGGTCGAACTCACAGTGACCTAATTAGTAGACACATTTGCCCCGAGGCTTAGAAGTTTGGTTGCTTCACCTTCTGCAAGTTTAAAAAAAAAAGACGATAGCGATTATTCAGACAGACTATGAAGACATCGATGAGGAAAATGTTATTAGGGCCACAAACAAGGTATTGTCTGATGTATACATTTGAAAATGTATTGTAGCTTTACCTTTCACTGAATTCCCAGCCCCTCAAACACATTTTATGCACAGCTGCTTCACTGGGAATTAGTTACAACAATTATTCAAACATTCTCCATCTGTAGTCATTAACACCTAGCTCTTCATTATTATGGAAAGTATGAACATTTTGCAGCAGTCAATAAACAATTCCAATTATTGTTGTGGGTCATTATCGTGGCCCCCGCAGCTTTCCAGGTCTCTTTTCATTTGAAACTGCTGAAACCCTAATAAATGTGTAAAGCCGGCCAGAGACAAAATGGATAAAAGCAGCCATCATTACTAATACTACTTTGTTTCTCTCTGTGAGTAAGCCCACTGGGATAAGGTTTCACTGACAGATTATGGATGCCTTAAACATTCACAGCTACTCTGACAAGACTGGAAACATAAACACGACTGCTGTCAGATTACTTCATTGACAGAAGGAGCATTGTTGTGGTCCAGAGAAACATATTTCAAGTCCCCAGAAGATCATTTGTAGTAATTTTAGTTACATACTGATTTTTTGATCAGTGGCACTGGCAAACAAAGTTTCCTTGAAATTTCCAGTGAATATACATGGTCTCCTGAGTATGAACCTTATTTTTGGTGACCTTTTTTGTCGTTCCTATGATGCCACCATCAGTCCAACTTTTCAGCTTTTGTTTAAGAAACCTCTATGTCTGATCTGCAGGTAAACATGTTAATTTCAGGTAAACATGATATTTGCTGAGCACATTCATGGCTCCCCAAAGATGCTACAAGCTGTCCATAGTGCTGTCCTCAAACAAAAATGGCCCACACACCGTTGTAGCTACGCAAATTCTTCAGGGGTCATGAAAATCCTGGGTTTGGGTCTTGTGCTCTTTAATCTGCATTGGCACAGAGAAATAGAGAAGGATGTTAAACCATTTGCAAAGCTCAATTACAATGAAGATCCTCCAAGTACTTTGTAGAAATGTATCAGTGCTTACGTGGAGGAGGTGGTCCTGCAACCCACCTTTCGCCTTGGCCCCCTCAGCCTTCTGGTCCATTAGATTGGATGTACACCCTGGCAGTGGCCAAACATGCACGCTCCAGTAAGCAATCAGGTAACCGTAAAAGAGGTACCTGTCTGCCAGTGTCATCTGCACTCCATCTTGTCTGAAGATGAAAGCAGAAAACACAGCTCTCCTGCGTTAATTAAAGTGAGGAATTACCTTTCTTAGCAACCCATCCATCATGTAACTATAATATAACAACCCCCCTGTTGGACTAACCCCCCCCAAAGACAGTAAATGACAGTAATTCTGCATGTCTTTTGTGAAGTACAGAAAGATGGAAGCTTGGGAAAAATTCACTGAAGAAACACTCCATATTTTTACTTAAATAAAATCAGTGATTCCATAATGCAAAAATACTCAGAGTTTTAGAGCTCATAGATCATTTTGAAACTCCAACTCATTTTAACTTTGGAATATCTTTATATATAAATACCAGAAAGTTTATTCTATATTAACGCATCAAGTATAAAATAATGTAAAATCCTAATCAGTAACTAGTACCTAGCTGTAAAGTAAATGTAGTGTAGCAAAAAGTTAATTATTCCTCTGAAAAGTAATGGAGTAGAGGCATAGAATAGCATAAAATGGAAATCCTCTAGTAAGGGACAGGTACCTCCAAAATATAGTACCATGTCACGACACAGTTTATATTATAAATGCAAGCAGCCATCCATATTTTATCCTTGATTAAATACATAAACATGAACCAAATTGCGTTATCAGCATAAATTAGCCAAAAAGTCTGTATCTGTACTGATAATTCCCATAACGTAAAGTCTCATAGTCATTATTGTTTGACCAGCTGCAGATTATACTCTGGTATGTTAGATAACATTCTGGTCCCTAAAGAATGATCATGATCATTCATGTTATAATTATTTTATTTTCCATCAAAAAATATGTAAATTTCTGAATCTGATGGAGACAATTAAGAATCAAAAATGTATTGGCACAAGGCTACAAATTGTTCAGTCTTCTGCAGCAGTATTAGGGATCAACCTATGACA